>NC_141019.1:31780291-31890291 GCF_052327205.1 Somniosus microcephalus | reverse complement strand
GGAGAGGAGAGGAGAGGAGAGAGCAGGGCAGAGGAGAGGAGAGAGCAGGGCAGAGGAGAGGAGAGGAGAGAGCAGGGCAGAGGAGAGGAGAGGAGAGGAGAGGAGAGGACAGAGGAGAGGAGAGGAGAGAGCAGGGCAGAGGAGAGGAGAGGAGAGG
Source organism: Somniosus microcephalus (assembly GCF_052327205.1). Lineage (NCBI taxonomy): Eukaryota > Metazoa > Chordata > Chondrichthyes > Squaliformes > Somniosidae > Somniosus > Somniosus microcephalus. The sequence continues at coordinate 31,890,134 of NC_141019.1, read as the reverse complement.
AGAGAGCAGGGCAGAGGAGAGGAGAGGAGAGGAGAGGAGAGAGCAGGGCAGAGGAGAGAGTAGCTGTTTGCGTTGCGATTTCCATGGGCAATGGAAGCAGTCAGACCCGGTCGGATGGCCAGGCGCTGGAAGCATTTCTCTGGGGACTGAGGGAAGGAAGAGAAGCAACTTATTGGCAGGGCCACTCTTCTGAGAAGTGCCTGGTGCGGCAGGATTAGGAGCAAATAGCAGAATGGGCCAATGCTGTGTCCTTGATGGAGCTGAAGGGAGACGAGAAATGACACAGACCCAGAGGAGTTAGGAAGCTCAGAGGTATATATATCATGGACATCTGAAAGAAAGAAGACTTACATTTAGAGTATAGCCAACGAAGTACTGTTGTAATGTAGGAAACGTAGCAGCCAATTTGCGCACAGCAAGATCCCACAAACAGCAATGCGATAATGACCGGTCAATCTGTTTTAGTGATGTTGGTTGAGGGATAAATATTGGCCCCAGGACACTGGGGAGAACTTCCCTGCTCTTCTTTGAAATAGTGCCGTGGGATCTTTTCCGTCCACCCGAGAGAGCAGACGGGGCGTCGATTTAACGTCTCATCCGATAGATGGCACCTCCGACAGTGCGGCACTCCCTCAGCACTGCACTGCAGTGTCAGCCTAGATTTTTGTGCTCAAGTCCCTGGAGTGGGGCTTGAACTCACGACCTTCTGACTCGGAGGAGAGAGTGCGCTGCCCACTGAGCCACGGCTGGCACACACAATCTGGGTCTCACTGTGTTTGTGCAACAGTCACAACATTGACCAATGAGCCCGAGGACCGGTCCATCACAGGATCTAAAAGTGACCCAGAAAACCCAGGTGTAGCGTGACATTTGGAGTCCCAACAGAAAGATGATGTCAGACCTAAAGAAATCTGCGATGGGAAGGCCAAAAGTACGACTGGGCATGGCAAGCAGGTGCCACAAGTCAGCACGAAAGGAGGTCCTGCCATGTCCTATTTTAGTAAGCGGATGTTAACCAATACGGCTGATGTGGGAGGACCAGGGCAATGGAGGCTATGCATGAATGGGGATTCTTTTGTGTGAGGAAGTTCAACGAGTCAGTCCAAATGTCAACATTATGTGCACAGCAACAATTCTTGAAGGGAAATGCTTGCTCGTCAGCCTAGCAGGTTGGCATCCATCCATTGTGTGGCCGGCAGCACGGCCTTGAAGCTGTGCAGACACCACCAGTGCTCCATCCACCTGGAGTAGCTCAGCTTTTCTGCTTGCAGGAGAAGGTGGTGTCTAACCAGCGGGAGCAGACCCACGCTGGTGGGCAGCCAAAGCACTCAAGGCCCTGACCCCATTCGAGAAGGCCAACTCCGACATAAACGGGTGGGAGAGCATCAAGGAAATTGGGGACGGTGAGCAGGAGACCTCCCCCAAGGTTATGGCTAGTGTCGTAACGTTCCAGTCATGCAATGGTCTACTGACTGACACTGGATTATAGCAGAGAATCTGATCCACTGAAAGGAATGCTTGAGGGTAGTTAACTGAGGCAGGAGGTTAGCAATTTTTTCCCTACTGTTCTCACAGGAATGAAAGAACTGAATAAAGGGATAGCCAGTGTTCCCGAGGAAGCCAATTCCTCACAGCGCCATCAGTGACAATCAGCATCTCCACCAAACATCAGCACAGCAACACACACCCTGGAGGATCTAGACAGTGAGGGCGAGCAGGAAAGAAAGACTTGCATTTCTATAGCGTCTTTCACGACCTCAGGACGTCCCAAAGCGCTTTACGGCCAATTAAGTACTTTTTGAAGTGGAGTCACTTGTAATGTAGGAAACGCGGCAGCCAATTTGCGCACAGCAAGCTCCCACAAACAGCAATGTGATAATGACCAGATCATCTGTTTTAGTGATGTTGGTTCAGGGATAAATTCTGGCCAGTACACCGGGGAGAGCGCTCCTGCTCGAAGGGAGCAGGCATTGGAGAAAGGACTACAACATGGTGGCGTGAATTATCTGACCGCTTCCCCCTTTGAGCACAACTCCCTGTTTTAGAGATGCTGTTTGAGGGATAAATCTTGGAGTGAGTTACAGTGCATGGGTGAGGAGGAGCAAGTGATCTTTGTCTGCTCAAGGCCAGGCACCCACTGGCAGGAAGTCTACAATAGTTCCTTCCTCGGCTCCAACATCTAGGGATTCAGATCTCACTGGGCCTGCTAACGGACCAAGATTTCTGTCCGAGGAGAATTATCGACATCAGTCACTTGTGTCCACTGCAAATTTCTGGGGATGACTATGAAGGAGTCCATGAGCCAGAGCTTCACGATTTTGGGCAAGTCCACCATGAAACGCAGAGCAACTACTGTGGAATCTGCAGCGGCGCCCTTGGTGGTGGTGCAGATCATGGGCGCAGTGGGAGCACGTCTTCATGAATTCTCACACTGCTGCTCTGGAGGTCTTGGGCTCCAATCTTAGAGAGGTCAACTCTTGGCCAGCTTCAGGACGGTCGGAGGTCGGATGGAGACAACCTTGAGGCAACAGGGATTGGCATCTCTGTCCAGAGTGCTGCTCTCAGACGTGGTTGAGGGAATGCCCGAGGCGAGTGCCTCTCAAAGACTCGCACGTATGACAATGGAGGTGCCCCAGGAAGCCGCCACAGCAGCGGGTGTGGCCGACTCAAGGGTAGGGTCGCTGCTATGCACGCCAGAAGGAGTAGGGCACCAGCAAATCCCAGCAGGCCACCGGCACACTTACTCCTTCCATAAAGGCGTCCCCTTTGGAGAAGCGGTAGTAGGTTGGATGTTCGACATCGCACGCAATCCAGCCACCATTGCAAAACACAAAGAAAGGCACGCACCAACAATGAAGCAAGAGGCCAGTAAAAGATGGGGATAGATGGGATTTGAGATACTGCCTAGGAAAGTGTAAGGGGTGGTGTTTTTTTTTTGGGTGGGGGGGGTGGGAGGTTCATTTGCAGAATGTAGATTGCAGCTGGAAGCCATCTTGAATCAGTGCTTGGTCCACCAGTCTTCCTTGGGGCACAAGTGGATCAGCAGCTAATTCCTCTGCCATGGCTCCTCCATCCGGTTCTTCACCCGCCGTGGCATGACCTCTTTGCAAGGTGAGGTTATGGAACAGACGAGGATTATTTGTGAGGCACTGGAAGGGGCTCTCTGATTGCACATCCCAATGGTATGTTCCCAATCATTCTGGATATAGAATGAGCCCCATTGTACCCACACTCTGCTTCTGCCAAAAGGGGGTCATGAGCCATGGCCCCAGAGGCTGGCGTTGGTCTTCCCCCCCACTCTTCCTTCCCCTTCAAACAAGAGGGATTGCCTTAATACGAAGACATCGTCAAGTGCTCACGGGGAAGGAGGCATTCAGTGGAGTTGGTGGCCACGTAACAACTGAAAGAACAAAATCCCTTCAAGGTCATAGAGGGGGCAGGACGGTGTACAGGAGCCCGAATGGCAACATGGGTGCAGTCAGTGATCCTATGTGCTTTCGGAAATTGTGGTGCCCTATCGTGCTGCTGCCGGTCACTGGTGAACGTGCTCAATGACACATCCGTGATTCCCGCAGTATGATTAGCTCTCTTGGTATTCCTGCTCTCTAGCGCACAAATAGCGCGGGTGTTCGCTGTAATACCAAGGACTTCCAGGCTTAACTTGGGAAGAAAGAAAGACTTGCATTTCTATAGCGCCTTTCACAACCTCAGGATATCCCAAAGCGCTTTACAGCCAATGAAGTACTTTTTAAGTGTAGGGAAACGCGGCAGCTATTTTGCGCACAGCAAGCTCCCACAAACAGCAATGTGATAACGACCAGGTCATCTGTTTTCAGGCGTCGATTGAGGGATAAATATTGGCCCAGGTCACCAGGCAGAACTCCCCCCTGCTCTTCTTCGAAATAGTGGCCATGATTTTCTTTCCATCCACCTGAGAGCGCAGACGGGGCCTCGGTTCATCTGAAAGACGGCACCTCTGACAGTGCAGCACTCCCTCAGTACTGCACACACAGAATCACACAGAAACCACACAGTGCAGATAGAGGCCATTTCAGCCCATCGAGCCTGCACCAACACATATCCCACCCTATCCCCGTAACCCCATGTATTTAATCCCCCTAACACTAAGGGTCAATTTATCATAGCCAATCAACCTAACCCGCACATCTTTGGACTGTGGGAGGAAACCGGAGCACCCGGAGGAAACCCACGCAAACACGGGGCGAATGTGCAAACTCCACACAGACAGTCACCTGAGGCCGGATTCGAACCCGGGTCCCTGGCGCTGTGAGGCAACAGTGCTAACCACTATGCCACCGCACTTGCCACTGGATCATCAGCCTAGATTTTTGTGCTCAAGTCTCTGGAGTGGGACTTGAACCCACAACCTTCTGACTCAGAGGCGAGGGTGCCGCCCACTGAGCCATGGCTGACATCCATTAAAAATTAACAGCTTCACATCAAGGGCTTTCAGCCAATCTACAGCTTTAAAGATGTGGCGTGTTTCCATAGTAGAACCTTAAAGCGAAGTTCGGGCACTGATCCGAGCTGGTGCAGTTATTCAGCCACTCACATGCTTTACAATCGACTAATCCTCTCAATTGGATTATAGCCTTGAAGCTCACCTTGAGGTATCTGGGTGTCCATCATCAGGGGCCTAAGCATGTCACCGTGGCAGGACAATGCATCTGACAGCTCACCCTCAGTCCTACAGCTGGATATGTGACCATGTGCACTGGGATCAGAGGAGAGATGACTGAGAGATACATACACACTCTGGGAGGCTTGTTACTGATAGCTGGCTTAGTCCAGCTGCAGGGAGTACATCAATTCATTTGATGTGCCAGTGCTCCGGCATTAGAGGAGGCCATCCGGAGGAGTGAATGTCGAGGAGTACTTTCACCAGTAAGTCAAGCTACTCAACTTGCAGGCGACACAGTTTAGATCCCTCCACTCCCCTCACCCCCAATTCATATTTCAACTCCCCCTGTGCACAACATTGGATCAATCACTCGTTAATAAAACCATTTGCTTCAATGTTTAAAGGGGGCACTGTCTTCAGGAAAAAGTGCTGGTGGGGGGGGCGGGGAGGAGGGGGTGGGCGCGTTTCTCGTTTGCCTGTGGAGAGAGCGGTGTCCAGAGACTCGTTTTTGCATCACAGCGATGCCACGTTCGATGTAACCATGGCGTTGTGGGTTTTGTGTCAGCGAACGAGTAACAGTTGCCAAGCACTTTTTCATGCGGACACTGCCCCTTTAAGGATCAATTTTTCCGTCTCCGCCCCCCCCTCCTCGTACCAGTTGTGCGTTGCAGCTCACGTACATCTGGTGTCTGGGTTAATTTTTAAAACTGGCACGGTGCGCCAAGCTGTACAGAAGAAACCAGGGCCTACCCCAACAGAGCTGAAGGGGCAGTCAGGTTACTGTGGGCTATTTTCAGAAGCTTCAGAGAGAAGTCTTACTGCCATTATATAGGGCCCTGGTGAGACCACACTTGGCATATTGTGCACAGTTTTGGTCTCCTTACCTAAGGAAGGATATACTTGGAATAGAGGGAGTGCAACGAAGGTTCACCAGACTGGTTCCTGGGATGGGGGGATTGTCCTATGAGGAGTGATTGAGTAGACTAGGCCTAGATTCTCTAGAGTTTAGAAGAATGAGAGATGATCTCATTGAAAAATACAAAATTCTTACAGGGCTTGACAGGGTAGATGCAGGGAGAATGTTTCCCCCTGGCTGGAGTCTCGAACCAGGGGGCTGAGATGAGGAGAAATTTCTTCACTCAGAGGGTTGTGAATCTTTGGAATTCTCTACCCCAGAGGGCTGTGGAGGCTCAGTCATTGAGTATATTCAAGGCTGATAGATAGATTTTTGGGTATTAAAGTATATGGGGATCAGGCAGGAAAGTGGAGTTGAGGTCGAAGATCAGCCGTGATCTTATTGAATGGCGGAGCAAGCTCGAGGGGCCGTATGGCCGACTCCTGCTCCTAATTCTTATATTTTTTTATTGTGGTGTCTTTTAAGCGACATCTCCAGAAGACCATTGCCCTTTGCCAGCAGGTTTGTGGTTCAGGCCGAACTGCGCGACCCAGTGCGGTACTGAGCCATACAGACCCGGTTGGGGGGGATGGTGGGGGAGAGGGTCCGGTCCTCGGTCCATGCCGAGTTAGCTGAACTCAGAAGCTACAGTGAGGCGCCACAATGGCCGCCTGTGACCAGGGTTGCGGAGGGGGAAGAGTCAGCCCAAGGGTGTGGCTCTGGAGTTTTTTTTTTTTTTTTTAAATTCACCGACTTTCCACCCCCCCGCCCCACTTTGCAGGAACGCGCACGTGTGCAGATGCCGGGGTGGCGACACGATCAGGCTCGACTGTGATGCCACCCAGGGTCGGATGCCCCCGTTGACGTTTGCTGTCCAGGCGCACAATGTAACGAACGGGCAAGTGGGCGAGGTACCCGAGGGCGGCTGCTGCCCATGAAACTCTACCCCAGCCCCCAAGTCAGGAGAGATGGGGAGGAGAGGGAAAAAAATATAAGGTGGAAAGCTGGGAGGGGGTGAAATGATGGCAGGTTTCCCACAGACTGCTGGGAAATTGCACATATACAGCAATCTCTGAATCCCTCCCGTCTCTGTTACTTTGTAGATGTTTCAGTTTGTAAATCAGTACGTCTGTCCGTCTTGACCAACATTCGCAGTCCAGCGGTGGCGTCAGTGCTGAGCAGATTCGCTGCTCACTGACACAAACATGTTGGCGTCAATCTGGAGTCAGGACCCGAGCTGTCCGTCTCCCTCTCTCTCTCTCTCTCTCGCGAAGTGGAGCCAGACTCTCCGAGGGTCGATGTCTCGCTCCGCTTTGCTGCCCAGTCCAGGCCCAAGCTGCTCCGGGTTCACACCTCGGTGTCAGTGCGGGGCGAAAGCTGTTGTTACGCTTGCAGTGCAGAAGAGGGCTTACTGTCTCTGATCTCAGGGCTGGAAGGAGTAGGAGGTGAGGACATGGTCTCGGCAGTTAGGAGGGAGGGTCTTTGGTTTTTTTAAATTAAAAGCCGGTCGTCATTTTGATTTTTGATGTGTGAATTCTTTCTGCAATGGGTTTGAAATGGTGCTTTATAATCACCAACACCTTCCCAAGAGCTTCCTCTGCCTGCTGTTTTACTGAAAGCACCGACAGCTTCCTTTAAATAGTGGACAGAGAAATTGGGCAGGAAGGTGTTGATGAGTTTGGAGTCAATATCCCACAGCGCCATGCGATAGTTGGCAAAGTGGGTGGCGAGATGAGGAGGTGGGGCTGGGACTTTGTTTCTACCTGGTTAGCGGTATTGCCATTTCTGCGGTCCACTGCGATAAACGGATAGCACCCCCCACCAGCATGGCATGGGCACTGTGGGGGGGGGGTGGCACAATACGATGGAGCTGCAATGGCAGCCAAGTGGATCTGCATGGGCTATTTCGACAATTACCTTGACCCCTCCTTAAAAGAAATGCTCCTCCCTTATTCTGCAACACCTGGATCTGACACCCTGCTCCCAATTCTTGGCTAGTGCTGCAGTAAACAACACCAGGAGGCAGTCGAGGCTCCCGTGGCGAGTCCCACCCCCCCCCCCCCACGCACCACCGCCCTCTGATTTTTGCCTCTCTCTGACTGGGAGATGGCCCAGCCACCAGTCCCCTCCCTGCCCGACAACGCTGAAGCCTGACCACCCCGCCCCCGACCCTCGCTCTGCAGCACTGATCATGACCTGAAACACACTGCGCCACACGCTAAAAGCCAATCTGTGGATCGCAGACGTGCCGAGGGGGGGGCGGTGGGGAACAGCACAACAGATACTTGGCCGCTTTCCGGCATGGGGGTGGGGAGGGGGTGGAGGGAAAGCAATGGAATATCACGAGGCAGCTCCGACACCGTCTGACAGCCTTGAAGCATTGGCAAGGGGCTATCGTGCAGACCCACTCAAAGCGTGGGCCGGGTGATCTGTCATGGAGAGGCCAATGAAGAGACTAGGACTGTGACAGAGGAAACACATTTCCGAGGCCTTGCTTCCCAACACGCCGGCGGCTGGCTGCGACTGACCTGCAGGGGGTTCTTGGTGCTGATTGCCAGGACCTGGTATTTAAAGTAACACAGCTCACAGCTCCACGAGCCTCGCTCGCTGATCCAGCGGATTAGGCACGGCTGGTGGGTGCAGCGCACGGAGCCATCACACCGACAGGGGCTCAGTAAATCGCCCTGCAAAAACAGACACAATGCACAGCACGTCAATCACACACGGACTTGGGGGAGAATGGATAGCCTCCCTATTAGGTGCTGTACACAGCAAATCACAACCATTTAAAGAACAAAGTTGCATTTATATAGCGCCTTTCACAACCTCAGAACATCCCAAAGCGCTTTACAGCCAATGTAGTACTTTTTGGAGTGTAGTCACTGTTGTAATGTGGGAAACGCGGCAGCCAATTTGCGCACAGCAAGCTCCCAAAAACAGCAATGTGATAATGACCAGATCATGGTTTTTAAAAAAAAATTTTTATTAAAGTAATGCTAAATGAGGGTTAGATATTGCTGCTCTTCTTCCAATTATTGGCCGTGGGATATTTTACACCCAACCGAGGGGGCAGACGAAATCTCCGTTTAACGTCTCATCCGAAAGACGACCCCTCCGACAGTGCGGCTCTCCCTCAGTACTGCCCCTCCGACAGTGCGGCGCTCCCTCAGTACTGCCCCTCCGACAGGGCGGCGCTCCCTCAGTACTGCCCCTCCGACAGTGCGGCGCTCCCTCAGTACTGCCCCTCCGACAGGGCGGCGCGCCCTCTGTATTGCCCCTTCGACAGTGCGGCGCTCCCTCAGTACTGCCCCTTCGACAGTGCGGCGCTCCCTCAGTACTGCCCCTCCGACAGGGCGGCGCTCCCTCAGTACTGCCCCTCCGACAGTGCGGCGCTCCCTCAGTACTGCCCCTCCGACAGGGCGGCGCTCCCTCAGTACTGCCCCTCCGACAGTGCGGCGCTCCCTCAGTACTGCCCCTCCGACAGGGCGGCGCTCCCTCAGTACTGCCCCTCCGACAGGGCGGCGCTCCCTCAGTACTGCCCCTCCGACAGTGCGGCGCTCCCTCAGTACTACCCCTCCGACAGTGCGGCGCTCCCTCAGTACTGCCCCTCCGACAGTGCGGCGCTCCCTCAGTACTACCCCTCCGACAGGGCAGCACTCCCTCAGTACTGCCCCTCCGACAGTGCGGCGCTCCCTCTGTATTGCCCCTTCGACAGTGCGGCGCTCCCTCAGTACTGCCCCTCCGACAGTGCGGCGCTCCCTCTGTATTGCCCCTTCGACAGTGCGGCGCTCCCTCAGTACTGCCCCTCCGACAGTGCGGCGCTCCCTCAGTACTGCGCTCCCTCAGTAATGCCCCTCCGACAGCGCGGCGCTCCCTCAGTACTGCCCCTCCGACAGTGCGGCGCTCCCTCAGTACTGCACTGGGAGTGTCAGCCTGGATTTTGTGCTCAAGTCCCTGGAGTGGGACTTGAACCCACAACCTTCTGACTCAGATCGAGAGTGCTACTTAGCCACGGCTGACACATGTGCCAGTCTATTCAATAGATAAGAGTTTCTCTTTGGATTTGAGGTGGAGATGAAGCACGTTGCTCCTGTCATCTCCAACAGGTCTCGGAGCACACGGATCCACATCAGCTGTGGTAGCACAGCCCACACACACAGAGTCTATTATTATCCATTCTAAGTAGCACAATTACAGATGACATCCCCGCAGGGATCCTGAATCACTACAGCCCTGTTATTTTCGAACTACATTAAAAGAAAAAAATACTCTTAACAAGAGCTCACATCGAGCAACACACTTACCCTGATCTAATCTTTTTTGATGAGATTTATTCCACCCACGCCCCTCCCCACACCCCGACTCTTGCTGGGATACAGCAGCCCTCCAAGTACTTCATCCAAGACGGACATTCTTCATGTGTGAGCCTCGGCACCGAGGGTTGCCTGGCTATTCAACCGTGACGTGCATTACAGCCCAGTCAGACGCCATCATCACCCAATGTCTAGACACCCCCTCAAATCTTCAAACAGGGGCGAGGGGTCACTGGGGAGCAATCAGGACCGGGAAGCCTGGCCAAGTGTACCACTTGCACACCCGCAGGCATATCCATGTCAAGATTTATTGCATAGATTCCCAGGTTACGAGGAGGCCCAGTGCTTTTTCTCCGTGGCCCCGGTGATCTCAGTTAGTTATTGATCTTGCCGTCCGGTCATTTCCATTGCCTACATTTTGAGCAGGAACTTCTCTCAGCCCGTTCCCCCCCCCATCCCAAACTACACTTCCATTTAACGGGGCAGTACCATCACGAAAGAGTCACTGCCAAACCTTGGCTCCTTTCTTTATCAGCGATCAATGTGCTAACCTGATGATCAAACCCATTATTACATCACTTGCACCGGTGGCGTATTGACCCGTTCCACGTTATACATCCGTCACTTTATAGAAGGAAAGACTTGCATATCTATAGCGCCTTTCACAGCCTCAGGACGTCCCCATGCACGTTCCAGCCAATGAAGTACTTTTTGACATGTAGTCACTGTTGTAATGTGGGAAACGCAGCAGACAATTTGCGCACAGCAAGCTCCCACAAACAGCAATGTGATAATGACCAGATAATCTGTTAGTGATGTGGGTGGAGGCTGTGGAACTCGCCTGCTCTTCTTTGAAATAGTGCCATGGGATCTTTTACATCCACCTGGAGGGGGCAGACAGGGCAGGTTTAACGTCTCATCTGAAAGATCGCACTTCCGACAGTGCGGCGCTCCCTCAGTACTGCCCCTCCGACGGCGCGGCGCTCCCTCAGTACTGACCCTCCGACAGTGCGGCGCTCCCTCAGTACTGACCCTCCGACAGTGCGGCGCTCCCTCAGCACTGCCCCTCCGACAGTGCGGCGCTCCCTCAGTACTGCCCCTCCGACAGTGCGGTGCTCCCTCAGCACTGCCCCTCAGACAGCGCGGCGCTCCCTCAGTACTGCCCCTCCGACAGTGCAGCGCTCCCTCAGCACTGCCCCTCCGACAGTGCGGCGCTCCCTCAGTACTGCCCCTCCGACAGTGCGGCGCTCCCTCAATACTGACCCTCCGACAGTGCGGCACTCCCTCAGTACTGCACTGGGAGTGTCTGCCCAGGTTATGGGGCCCAAGTCTCTGGAGTGGAGCTCGAACCCGCGCCCTCCTGACTCAGAGGCGGGCATGCTACCCACTGAGCCACGGCTGTCAGTTACATAACTGCGGAGGCCCCTGTGGTACCCGACAGTGTAGCCTGAAGCTCTGTACTACTGCCTGCGTCACCCAGTGTACTTTTAGCCATCAAACGTGTCTGGTACAAGGTAGGAGAATCAAGCAGTGCAGTCGGTTTATCGTAACACGTTTAAACAGTTGTTAAATCGGACTGGGTGAACTCAGTCAAATTTAGTCTTTAATTTAAAGATAGAGATTGATAGTTGAGAACGACATGCATTTTCTAATCCCAATTCTTCGGTTATTAAGTGAAGCTGTCAGCAGAGAAATCAGATATTGCTTTTAAATGCCCTAATCAATCAAATTCTTATGAAAGTAAAAAAGTAAATGATCGTGTCAACAAGATTGCGTTTTTTGTTAATAGCATTTCAATTGGGAATAAAACAGTGCAAATGATGGAAAGTGCGTCGAATGAAGAAGTATCAGACAGCAACATTTTCTAGGGGAGTCTGTCCCCAGCACGCCGACACAGTAAACACACTTCTGAAATTGCTACCAGCAAGAATAAAATACAGCTGTTACTCAGCATTGATATAGAGAGACAGAGACAGAGAGAGAGAGAGAGAGAGAGACAGAGAGAGAGAGAGACAGAGAGAGAGAGAGAGAGAGAGAGAGGGAGACAGAGCGAGAGAGAGAGACAGAGAGCGAGAGAGAGAGACAGAGAGCGAGAGAGAGAGACAGAGAGAGAGAGACAGAGAGCGAGAGAGAGAGACAGAGAGAGAGAGACAGAGACAGAGAGAGAGAGAGAGAGAGAGAGAGAGAGACAGAGAGAGACAGAGAGAGAGAGAGACAGCCAGAGAGAAAGAGACAGAGAGAAAGAGACAGAGAGAAAGAGAGAGAGAGAGAGAGAGAGACAGAGAGAGACAGAGAGAGAGCGAGAGAGAGAGACAGAGAGAGAGAGAGAGAGAGAGAGACAGAGACACACGTACACAGATGCATATAAAGACACTTACACATACAGACTCGCACAGATGCACAGACACAGAGGAAAAAAAATGTTCACACTTGTAACTTTCCGATTTGAGTGCTTGCGGGTACAGAAAAATCAGGCAGCAAATACAGAGAAACTACGCAGCACAATTCCAATCTGCGCGAGGAAACGCAGAGTGTTTGAAACAGTTAATATCAGGTTGTAGGTGAACACTGCTCTGTGCACTAGAAGGTACAGGCCGATGAGACAACCCAAGAGTGTTCACAGATCCTGCTGCTAACCCCAATCAAACACACCATGCACTCTCCCTCGGACTTCTGCCTTCAGTAAAATTATTACAGTGAAACTACGGTGATTGATTCGAGCGCTACAATCAGGAGACTCTTTTTGTTGTCAATCAGGCAGGAAGTCCATCACCTTTGACCCAGGCTACTAAGAAATCTACACAGGCAGGAGTTCCACTTGACCGATGTGGAGTACACACCTTCTCCCTGTCGAGATAGATCTCACTTACCCAATGCCCACGTTAACAGGAGCCAAGCCTTCGAGACCGCACCCCGCTTCCTACTATGATCAGGTAGCAGATTCTTCGGCAGCACCTCCCAAACCCGTGACCTCTACCCCTTAGAAGGACAAGGGCAGCAGGCGCATGGGAACACCATTACCTCCAAATCTCACACCATCCTGACTTGAAAATATATCGGCCGATCCTTCATCGTCGCTGGGTCAAAATCCTGGAACTCCCTCCCTAACGGCACTGTGGGAGCACCTTCACCACACGGACTGCAGCGGTTCAAGAAGGCGGCTCACCACCACCTTCTCAAGGGCAATAAATGCCGACCTTGCCAGCGACGTCCACATCCCATAAACAAATTTTAAAAATTATCGAGGGGGGCAAAGGCGGGTAGACAGAGTGAAGATATCGACCACCCGTAATCTGATTGAATGGAGGAGCAGGCTCGAGGGGCTGAATGGCCTCCTCCAGTTCCTACGCTCAATCCTATCCCTATCCCATTCCAGCAGGGATCACTGGATAGTGATCAGGAGTGGGGTATCCTGGCCGATTTGTTTTCCTTCTCTCTAACCCAGAGGCACGGGGGCAACATAAACCGCTCTGCCATCATCCAGGCCGAGATCAGTTAACTCAAGACATACCAGGGATAGAATTTGGGGCCTTTCTGGTCCAAACAGCTCCGTACCACACCCGGCAATGCATGTACCGACTGAGGCACTTCGGACCAATGCCACTTGTGCCAGCCTCTCAGACTAATTAGTACTTTACATAACTGAAGAAAACTACCAAAACCTTACCAGTTCACAAAGGATCTCTTGCAATCGGCGTCTGAACTAAAGCCAAAGGTTGGCCAAAGGAAAAACAAAATCTTTGAATGAAATCTACCATACTCCAATACAATTGGACACGGAAAGACACCATCCGTGGCCATTTCACTCTCGATGTGGAGCAGAGCCACACAACTAGTAATGATCTGTGTGCTCCTGCACTGAGCGCAGCGACAAGCTGCCTGAGTAGATTCAGGTCAAACGTGCATTAAGCGTTGCATGACCTGCGCGCATTCTGGTGGTGAACCCTTCACTTCCCGCCTCCCCACCACCATTGGAATGAAACGTCGCACCATGAATTATTTCTGTCTCTTTTGTTCTCCGGCACCGGGCCCACGGGTGTGCAGCCACACGTCGCTGGGAGCTTTCATCACGTGTCAGCCATGGCTCAGTAGGTAGCACTCTCTCTCGCCTCGGCACCAGAAGGTTGTGGGTTCGAGTCCCACTCCAGAGACTGGAGCACAAAACGTAGGCTGACACTCCAGGGAGCGCCGCGCTGTCGGAGGGGCGGTGCGGGGGGCGCGCCGCGCTGTCGGAGGGGCGGTGCTGGGGGGAGCGCCGCGCTGTCGGAGGGGCGGTGCGAGGGGGAGCGCCGCGCTGTCGGAGGGGCGGTGCGAGGGGGGAGCGCCGCGCTGTCGGAGGGGCGCCGCGCTGTCGGAGGGGCGGTGCGGAGGGAGCGCCGCGCTGTCGGAGGGGCGCCGCGCTGTCGGAGGGGCGGTGCGAAGGGAGCGCCGCGCTGTCGGAGGGGCGCCGCGCTGTCGGAGGGGCGGTGCGGAGGGAGCGCCGCGCTGTCGGAGGGGCGCCGCGCTGTTGGAGGGGCGGTGCGGAGGGGCGCCGCGCTGTCGGAGGGGCGGTGCGGAGGGAGCGCCGCGCTGTCGGAGGGGCGGTACTGAGGGAGCGCCGCGCTGTCGGAGGGGCGGTACTGAGGTAGCGCCGCACTGTCGGCGGTGTCGTCTTTCGGATGAGACGTTAAACCGAGGCACCGTCTGCTCTCTCAGGTAGGCATAAAAGATCCCACGGCAGTGCAGGGGAGTTCTCCCCTGGTGTCCTGGCCAATATTTATCTCTTAACCAACATTATTAAAAACAGATTATCTGGTCATTGTTGCATAACTGTTTCTGGGAGCTTGCTGTGCACAAATTGTCCGTCGCGTTCTTAATCCAGCACGTGTCAACGCAATCTAGAGAACGGTGGGAAACTGGAAAATAAATAGAGGCAAGGCAATGGACTTTGCATTTGTTACCTGGCAGACTTGACTATTCCAAATCTCCTGGCTGGCCTCTCACCTTCCACCCTGCATAAACATAAACTCATCCAAAACTCGGCTGCCCGTGTCCTAACTCGCACCAAGTCCCGTTCACCCATCACCCCTGTGCTCACTGCCCTGTGTCCTAACTCGCACCGAGTCCCGTTCACCCATCACCCCCTGTGCTCACTGCCCCGTGTCCTAACTTGCACCAAGTCCCGTTCACCCATCACCCCTGTGCTCACTGCCCCGTGTCCTAACTCGCACCGAGTCCCGTTCACCCATCACCCCCTGTGCTCACTGCCCCGTGTCCTAACTCGCACCGAGTCCCGTTCACCCATCACCCTGTGCTCACTGCCCCGTGTCCTAACTCGCACCGAGTCCCGTTCACCCATCACCCCCTGTGCTCACTGCCCCGTGTCCTAACTCGCACCGAGTCCTGTTCACCCATCACCCCTGTGCTCACTGCCCCGTGTCCTAACTTGCACCAAGTCCCGTTCACCCATCACCCCTGTGCTCACTGCCCCGTGTCCTAACTCGCACCGAGTCCCGTTCACCCATCACCCCTGTGCTCACTGCCCCGTGTCCTAACTCGCACCGAGTCCCGTTCACCCATCACCCCTGTGCTCACTGCCCCGTGTCCTAACTTGCACCAAGTCCCGTTCACCCATCACCCCTGTGCTCGCTGACCTACATTGGCTCCCGGTTAATCAGCGCCTCGATTTTAAAACTCTCATCCTTGTTTTCAAATTCCTCCAAGGCCTCCTCGCCCCTCCTTATCTCTGTAATCTCCTCCAGCCCCACAACCGCCCAAGATATCTTCGCTCCTCCAATTCTGCCCTCCAGCATCCCCGCTTTCCATCGCTCCACCATTGGCGGCCGTGCCTTCAGCTGCCTGGGCCCTAAGCCCATGAATTCCCTCCCTAAACCTCTCTGCCTCTCCCTCCTTCCTTAAGACGCTCCTTAAAACCTACCTCTTTGACTAAACTTGTGGTCACCTGTCCTAATATCTCCTTATGTGGCTCGGTGTCGAATTTTGTTTGATACTCGCACCTGTGAATCTTTGGGACATTTTACTGTGTTAAAGGCTCTGTATAAATGCAAGTTGTTGTTCTTACTGCACCCTGGACTCGGCTGGGCAAATGTCCCATATCTCCCCCCGACCCAGGCGGAGGTTTTCACCAGCATTAGGTTTCCATCTCGAGTCTGGAGCGGATCTTTGTGCACTTGAAATATTATTGCTGTCATTCTCTTTACAGAGTGCAGTGCAACATGCTGAATGTTTCTCTCTGGCTGTCAGCCTTCTGAAGCAGTGACATTAAAAATGGAAAGAGGATCCCTCTTGTCTGCTGCCAGAGGCGGTGTTAAAGCTGGCGCTCTCTCTCCCCACCCCCACTTGTTCGCCGGGTAAATTCACCAGCCAGTGCCTAGCTGAGTCACACATGGTGGGAAGAGCCCACGTTCAGTCCCCAGTCTGTGTTGAAGCAGCCGATATCGGAGCTGGTGGTGGGAGGATATGGAAGTGCTGCAGTTTGTCTCAAGACGCTAGGGGAACCGTGCTTGCAGGTGGATGTCCAGTGGGACGTTCCCCTCCCCTGGACCGATCCAGTGGGACGTTCCCCTCCCCTGGACCGATCCAGTGGGACGTTCCCCTCCCCTGGACCGATCCAGTGGGACGTTCCCCTGCCCTGGACCGATCCAGTGGGACGTTCCCCTGCCCTGGACCGATCCAGTGGGACGTTCCCCTGCCCTGGACCGATCCAGTGGGACGTTCCCCTGCCCTGGACCGATCCAGTGGGACGTTCCCCTGCCCTGGACCGATCCAGTGGGACGTTCCCCTGCCCTGGACCGATCCAGTGGGACGTTCCCCTGCCCTGGACCGATCCAGTGGGACGTTCCCCTGCCCTGGACCGATCCAGTGGGACGTTCCCCTGCCCTGGACCGATCCAGTGGAACATTCTCCTCCATTATACATCCATACTTCCAGGCTATTGATGCTGAAGACTAGCTAACTGCTGCTGAACTGGAGGCGCGGTCTGTGACGTGGAATCATGTTCACTCGGGCCTGGACAGAACGAAGCTCTGTCTCAATCCGATCACAAACTACACAGCGGAGTCCGGACCCAAGCCCGGGAAACACATCACACACCAGAGTGCGTCAGGTCCCTGGTTACGAGACACTAGCCCAGCGTGCAGGAGGTTTGAACAAAGTGCTGCACGAGCGGTGAAAAAATAAAATCTAGATTTAATTCTGCGCAGCTCATGAAGAATCAATAAAAGCAAAAAAGTAACAACGCTGGAATTCCCGCGGAAAATACGCAGCCACAGCGGAAGAGTTGAGCTGCTGCCCCTCAGAAAATCAGCGAGACAACCGTTCAGTGACAGACAGCATGTTCCAGGTGGGTGATGAGAAGAAATGCGACACTCGAAAGGGATACAATCAAGAGCGCTAGCTAAAGAGGCGGCGTTTCTACCGCCAAGGGGAGAACAGACAGAAAGTCCCAAGGCGCTTCACAGGAGCGTAAATCAGACAAAAATTTGACACCGAGCCACATCATAGAAACACAGAAGATAGGAGGAGTCGGCCATTCGGCCCCTCGAGCCTGCTCCACCAATGAGATCATGGCTGATCATCCAAATTCAGTACCCTATCCCTGCTTTCTCCCCATACCCCTTGACCCCTTTAGCCTTAAGAAATATATCTAACTCCTTCTTGAATATATTTAATGAATTGGCCTCTACTGCCTTCTGTGGTAGCAAATTCCACAGGTTCACCACTCTCTGGGTGAAGAAATTCCTCCTCATCTCAGTCCTAAATGGCTTACCCCTTATCCTTAGACTGTGACCCCTGGTTCTGGACTCCCCGACCATCGGGAACATCCTTCCTGCATCAAGTCTGTCTAGTCCTGTTAAAGTTTCAATGAGATAATTTTATAAGTTTCAATGAGCTTGGTCGAAGAGGTAGGTTTTAAGGAGCATCTTAAAAGGAGGAGAGAGAGAGGTAGAGAGGCAGAGAGGTTTAGGGAGGGAATTCCAGAGCTTAGGGCCAGGGACGCTCAAGAGGCCAGAATTAGAGGAGCGCAGATATCTTGGCGGGGGGCGTTGTGGGGCTGGAGGAGGTTACAGAGATAGGGAGGGGGCGAGGCCATGGAGGGATTTGAAAACAAGGATGAGAATTTTGAAATCGGGGCGCTGCTTAACCGGGAGCCAATGTAGGTCAGCGAGCACAGGGGTGATGGGCGAACGGGACTTGGTGCGAGTTAGGACACGGGCAGCCAAGTTTTGGACGAGCTCAAGTTTACGTAGGGTGGAATGTGGAATAGTCAAGTCTGGAGGTAACAAAGACATGGATGAGGGTTTCAGCAGCAGATGGGCTGAGGCAGAAGTAGGCCCTGACGTAATAAAACTCACTGCACACTTGGTTTGAGTATAAAGCAAGGCTTTAATCAACTTGTTTCAGAACATGGAGGTCTAGTTGTACTTCACTAGTTCCTTGTCTTACAAAATGTCCCTGGCAAGCTGGGGCCGACGCCCGAGTATTTATACTCCTTGGACGGCGCCACCAGCTGGCCGTCCAGCGTTATTTCATGAGTAGTTTCTTGATGAATGATGAGATTTATAACAGGTCCCGTCATATAAACCCCCATACCCACAACTACAGAACCCTCCCCAACCATCCAACCCCCATAATAAAAGACGCACACATTTAATGGTTTGGAAACTAATAATAGAGGACAAAAAGTGCACCCAATATAAATGAAAAGATGCTGAATGAGGATATGCCAATGAAACAACATTGAGGCTTTTATTTTTGAAACCTAGACAATGGCCCCGAATGACCTCAGGGCCTGGGGCAGAAGGTAAGGGTAAAGGAGGCAGAAGAGGTCTGACGGGGGCACAAAATCGGACGGGACCCGGAAACACCAGCCAGGTCTCTGTCAGAGGGAGCAGCCGAGGTGAATTCCCTCAGGGACCTGGGGCAGGCGGAATCTTCATCCGCACCACAGAGGGCCCATGACATCACAAAGGGGCAGGGTGGCCAAGATGGCCTCCTCCCACTGGACTTCCTGCTGCTCCCATCTCTCTGGCACCAAGTGACCTGGACACCGGCAAGTCACTACCATTCAGGTCTATGAATTGGTGAAAGTGAGGCCTACAGGGGGTCTCCAGGCCTGGGTCATGGCCAAGACGACCCCAGAAGCACAATTTACAGACCTTTCACCCCAACCTTGCACCCAAGTTCCACCCAGACTGGTGCGAGCGGCCAAGATCAAAATTGTCCGATTCCCCCACTCTGACCCCAGAAACTCTGGTGGTGGGGTCAGGAGCGGGTTCGATGAGGAATTGCCGAGTTAAACGTACCCAGCACTCACTTCTCATCTGTGCTGAACCAGCAACATCTCAAAGCTTTACCCAACCCCTTCAAAACTTCATCCAACCTTTGCCAACGATGGACTGTCTTTCAACATCAAGCCCTAGGAGAACATTGAAAAAGGACACTCAAGTCAGAGAACATAAGAAACAGGAGCAGGAGTCGACCATTTGGCCCCTCGAGCCTGCTCCGCCATTCAATAAGATCGCGGCTGATCTTCCACCTCCACTCCACTTTCCTGCCCGATCCCCATATCCCTCGATTCCCCGAGAGTCCAAAAATCTATCGATCTCAGCCTTGAATATACTCAACGACTGAGCCTCCACAGCCCTCTGGGGCAGAGAATTCCAAAGATTCACCACCCTCTGAGTGAAGAAATTCCTCCTCATCTCAGTCCTAAATGGCCGAGCCCTTATCCTGAGACTATGCCCCCTAGTTCTAGACTCTCCAGCCAGGGGGGAAACAACCTCTCAGCATCTACCCTGTCAATCCCCCCTCAGAATCTTATACATTTCAATGAGATCACCTCTCATTCTTCTAAACTCCAGAGAGTACAGGCCTAGTCTACTCAATCTCTCCTCATAGGACAACCCTCTCATCCCAGGAATCAATCTAGTGAACCTTCGTTGCACCGCCTCCAAGGCAAGTACTGTATATCCTTCCTTAGATAAGGAGACCAAATCTGTGCACAGTACTCCAGAGGAAATCTCCCAATGCCCCCTTTCAACCCAGTCTCTCGTTGGCTTGTCCTCTCAGTAGCTCAGCCTCTAACATGATCCACACAGGTCTGTTTGCCCAGTTGAATGTCAATGGTGTTATTCTCCAATCTTCAAACTCTCCTTGTTCTCAATGAGTTTACTCAGAGATTAACTATAGACACTGAATAAATGTACCCGCTGCACATAGGAAGGAAAGATAGGCAACGCACGTACTCTATGAACTCATGTTTAAATAGCTTCAAATGAAGTTGAGACACACCTCGGAGTCTTAATAGACTCGACATTCAACATGTCCAACCAACTCAGAGCAGCAACCATCAAAAGCAATAGAACACTGAGTTACACGGCCAAAACATTAGCCTACAAGTCAGAGGCAGTCACGATCAAACCACACAGCGCTCCGGTCAGACCGCACCTTCAGCATTGTGTTCAGTTCTGGTCACTGAGACACAAGGGAGACATTCGGGTGCTCGAGCGAGTGCAGAGGGGAGCCACGAGGGCGATCCCTAGTGTCAGAGGTCGGGAAAGACTGGGAGAGACTCGGGCATTTCATTCTGGGAAGGAGGTGTCCGAGAGGCGATCTTCTCGAGGTGCACCAGATCGATAACGGAATGGAAAAGGTTCATCGGGAATCTTGCTTTAAATGAAGTTGTGGGGAGGACGGATAAAGGGACACAGGTTCAAAGCAGTAAAAGGTGAATTTAGGACTGAGATCGGGAAGGTTTGCTTCACACACAGAGTGATTGACACATGCAATGGATTCCCAGAGACGAGTGGAGGCAAAACCCCAGAATCATTTAAGGAACAAGTAAATGCAGCAACTGGGGGTTGGGGGACATCTGTGGGGTCTCTCTGGATGGACGGGTTAAGATGGGCCGAATGGCCTTCCCCATCTGTAACTTTCTTGTGATCAAATGTTAAAGGAAAAATGAAACGTCAAGAAGAGGCTGAGAAACAGCAGGCAAGCTCCGAGAGCACAGGCCAACAGTGGGATGGGTAGACCTCACCACCAGGGTTGGACGACGGTTTCTAAAGTTCATTTTAAAAAGCTTTTCTTAAAACCTCACACAGAACAGCTCACCCAATGGCTCGGGGAAGGGCGGTGTTGGGGGGGTTAACTGCACTTGTCCAGTATGGTACTGACTCACAGAGACAAAGGGGAGATTCCAGGTTCCACCACAGGTCTGGACCGAGCGAGCTGATCCCAGCAGCTGGGCCGAGACAACAGACCTCAGCACAGGCAGGCTGGTTAGATGCCAACCATTGCTCTGCACGTTGATGTAGCAGTAATACTAGTTAGCAAGTTAGTCAACGGATTAAATCACAAAAGGACACCGTCGTGCAAATAATTCAGAAGGGTGGGATGACGATTGGTTAACATTTTAGTCAAGTCTCTTGTAGCTGGCAAAGTCTCTTGTAGTTGGCACTCGCCTGGTGCCGTGGCCCCAAAGCCAAGTATCCTACTCTGTGGTGCAATTCATCTTCTCTGTGCCTCTCCGCTCATCACTGTCTTCTTTCAAAGCTTGACCGACTATCAGCCTCCCAGCTGTCTCCGCACATTACTAACTCACTGCAAACCTGGCAGCTGTCAGTCCTCCCTTTCTACTCGCCTCTAGCTCTTCCTGAGCGCTTGCGAGAGCCACGACCGCTTGCCAGCACTCCTCTCCTTGCCAGATGCCTCCAACAGCTCATTGTGCCCAGTTCCTGTTTCTTCCCCTGCCGCCGCTTGGCACACAGCCCAGCCTGGTCTTCAGATCTTCAATACCCCTGAATTCCTCTGGCTTCTGTTATTAATCCAAAACAACAGAAGACCGGAACCACCTTGATGGACCTGGAAAGACCACCTCCCACCTGGATAGCCATGGTGTGGAGATGCCGGTGTTGGACTGGGGTGGACAAATGTAAGAAGTCACACAACACCAGGTTATAGTCCAACAGTTTTATTTGAAATCACAAGCTCTCGGAGCGCTGCTCCTTCGTCAGGTGAAGTGCAGAGATGCCACCACCCGCGGATGATCAGTCCAGCATTGATTGTAGGTCCTCGTAAGCGAAAAGACTGGCCTGGCCTGGTCAAATAAAACTGTTGGACTATAACCTGGTGTTGTGTGACTTCTTACATCTGGATAGCGGCTAAGTTGAACATCTCCGCTTCTCTTTCAATCCCAGCACATCGGTGACGAATGTAGCAGTGCACCTGATCTGCACGAGCGACTGCTAAATCAGTTTGGATCTTTCTCCTCCCGTTCCCCTCCTTCCCCCCCGGCCCCTTGATTTACTTGAGGGCCGCCGTTGACAAGGCATGCCGCCCTAAATTGGATCGGACCACACAGACAAGCTCCCTCTGGAGCCGCCGGCAGCTTGCCCTGATTATTACAATTTCTGTCGCGCCTCGGGCATCCTGGTTCGGGAGCGCGCTAAAAGCCTGCTGCCAGTTCCACGCCCCAATCTGGTTTGGGTTGATGCTGACGGAGGGATGAATATTGGCCAAGACACCAGGAGAACATCTCGCTCCTCTTCGAAATAGTGCCACGGGATCTTTTACGTTCACCCGAGGGGGCAGGACGGGGCCTCCTTTTAATGTCTCATCCGAAAGACGGCACCTCCAACAGTGCGGTGCTCCTCAGTACCGCCCCTTCGACAGTGCGGCGCTCCCTCAGTACTGCCTCTCCGACAGTGCGGCGCTCCCTCAGTACTGCCCCTCCGACAGTGCGGCGCTCCCTCAGTACTGCCCCTCCGACAGTGCAGCGCTCCCTCAGTACTGCCCCTCCGACAGTGCGGCGCTCCCTCAGTACTGCCCCTCCGACAGTGCGGCGCTCCTCAGTACTGCCCCTCCGACAGTGCGGCGCCTCCCTCAGTACTGCCCCTCCGACAGTGCGGCGCTCCCTCAGTACTGCCCCGAATTTCCAGAAACTCAGCAGTCCAGCTCTAGATATTGCTCGAAGTTCCTCTCCTTCCCTCAGCAAATATTTGGTGCACACGGTTTATATTAAAACGAAACGCCAGATAGACCGTGTTTCAAACTGTGGAGCAATCGCAATCACTGATAAATTGTCTGTAATTATATACTGAGAGGGATAACAGACAATTCATTTTGATTTACTGCCGATTACAAATAGCAACTTCAAAAATTAATCTCTTCCTAATTCAGCCTTTTATGAATTTTCACCTACGTAACTGCATTTTCATTAATTCATTTGTTATGTGCAATTAAACCATTCTTAAAGACTGCACAAATATTAGTGAGTGGTGTGTTCAGCTTGTGTTCATCAGACGCAGATTTAAAAAGGAACAATGAACTTGGATGATGGTGGTTTATACAGAACAGGAGGAGGCCATTCAGCCCCCTCGAGCCTGTTACATTAGGAACGGGAGGAGGCCATTCAGCCCCCCTCGAGCCTGTTACATTAGGAACAGGAGGAGGCCATTCAGCCCCCCTCGAGCCTGTTACATTAGGAACAGGAGGAGGCCATTCAGCCCCTCGAACCTGTTACATTAGGAACAAGAGGAGGCCATTCAGCCCCTCGAGCCTGTTACATTAGGAACAAGAGGCCATTCAGCCCCTCGAGCCTGTTACATTAGGAACAGGAGGAGGCCATTCAGCCCCCTCGAGCCTGTTACATTAGGAACAGGAGGAGGCCATTCAGCCCCCCTCGAGCCTGTTACACAGGAACAGGAGGAGGCCATTCAGCCCCCCCTCGAGCCTGTTCCATTCGGAACAGGAGGAGGCCATTCAGCCCCTCGAACCTGTTACGTTAGGAACAAGAGGAGGCCATTCAGCCCCTCAAACCTGTTACGTTAGGAACAAGAGGAGGCCATTCAGCCCCTCAAACCTGTTACGTTAGGAACAGGAGGAGGCCATTCAGCTCCCTCGAGCCTGTTACATTAGGAACAGGAGGAGGCCATTCAGCCCCCTCGAGCCTGTTACATTAGGAACAGGAGGAGGCCATTCAGCCCCCTCGAGCCTGTTACATTAGGAACAGGAGGAGGCCATTCGGCCCCTCGAGCCTGTTACATTAGGAACAGGAGGAGACCATTCAGCCCCCTCGAGCCTGTTACACAGGAACAAGAGGAGGCCATTCAGCCCCCTCGAGCCTGTTACACAGGAACAAGAGGAGGCCATTCAGCCCCTCAAACCTGTTACGTTAGGAACAAGAGGAGGCCATTCAGCCCCTCAAACCTGTTACGTTAGGAACAAGAGGAGGCCATTCAGTCCCTCAAGTCTGTTCTGCCGTTGAATTAGATCATGGCTGACCTGTATCTTAATTCCATTTAATTTCCATATCCCTTAATACACTTGCCTAACAAAAATCTATCAATCACAGTTTTGAAATGTTCAATTGACCCCCAGCCTTAACAGCCTTTTTGAGGGAGAGAGTTCCAGATTTCCACTACCCTTTGTGTGGAGAAGTGCTTCCTGACATCACAGCTCTAATTGCAAGGTTATGTCCCTTAAATCTTTGTAAAAGATTCAGCTATCCACACAGCCAATCCACATATTCACCCAACATACACCCATTACAATATATAAAGGATATCCGGATGGCAAATGCACTATAATGTGGATAAATGCGAGGTTATTCACTTTGGTGGCAAAAACAGGAAGCCAGATTATCTGAATGGCAATAGATTGGGAGAAGGGGAAGTGCAAAGAGACCTGGGTGTCCTTGTGCACCAGTCGCTGAAGGTAAGCATGCAGGTGCAGCAGGCGGTTAAGGCGGCAAATGGTATGTTGGCCTTCGTAGCGAGAGGGTTCGAGTACAGGAACAAGGATGTCTTGCTGCAGTTGTACAGGGCCTTGGTGAGACCACACCTCGAGTATTGTGTGCAGTTTTGGTCGCCTTATCCGAGGAAGGATGTTCTTGCCATGGAGGGAGTGCAGCGAAGATTCACCAGGCTGATACCTGGGATGGCAGGAATGACGTACGAGGAGAGATTGGGTTGATTAGGCTTGTACTCGCTGGAGTTTAGAAGAATGAGAGGGGATCTCATTCAAACTTATAAAATTCTAACAGGACTAGACAGTCTAGATGCAGGAAGGATGTTCCCGATGGCCGGGGAGTCCAGAACCAGGGGTCACAGTCTAAGGATAAGGGGTAAGCCATTTAGGACAGAGATGAGGAGGAATTTCTTCACCCAGAGAGTGGTGAACCTGTGGAATTCTCTACCACAGAAGGCAGTTGAGGCCAGTTCATTAAATATATTCAAGAAGGAGTTAGATATATTTCTTAAGGCTAAAGGGATCAAGGGATATGGGGAGAAAACAGGGACAGGGTACTGAACTTGGATGATCAGCCATGATCGCATTGAATGGCGGAGCAGGCTCGAGGGGCCGAATGGCCGACTCCTGCTCCTATCTTCTATGTTTCTATAGGGTGAGATGAAGAGGGGTGAGAGAAAGCTCGTGTGGAACATAAACACCGGCACGGACCAGTTGGACCCAACGGCCTGTTTCTGTGCTGTAATTTCTATGTAAAACATAACAATCTAACCCTGCCTGAAGTAGAGGTCACAATCTGTTCTAGCAGCCCATGGACTGGGCCTATCCATTGCCAGCCGTGGTTCAGTGGGCAGCACCCTCGCCCGAGGGTTATGGGTTCAAGTCCCTGTTGGAGGGGCAGTACTGAGGGAGCGCCGCACTGTCGGAGGGGCAGTACTGAGGGAGCGCCGCACTGTCGGAGGGGCAGTACTGAGGGAGCGCCGCACTGTCGGAGGGGCAGCACTGAGGGAGCGCCGCACTGTCGGAGGGGCAGCACTGAGGGAGCGCCGCACTGTCGGAGGGGCAGTACTGAGGGAGCGCCGCACTGTCGGAGGGGCAGTACTGAGGGAGCGCCGCACTGTCGGAGGGGCAGTACTGAGGGAGCGCCGCACTGTCGGAGGGGCAGTACTGAGGGAGCGCCGCACTGTCGGAGGGGCAGTACTGAGGGAGCGCCGCACTGTCGGAGGGGCAGTACTGAGGGAGCGCCGCACTGTCGGAGGGGCAGTACTGAGGGAGCGCCGCACTGTCGGAGGGGCAGTACTGAGGGAGCGCCGCACTGTCGGAGGGGCAGTACTGAGGGAGCGCCGCACTGTCGGAGGGGCAGTACTGAGGGAGCGCCGCACTGTCGGAGGGGCAGTACTGAGGGAGCGCCGCACTGTCGGAGGGGCTGTACTGAGGGAGCGCCGCACTGTCGGAGGGGCAGTACTGAGCGAGCGCCGCACTGTCGGTGGTGCCGTCTTTTGGATCAGACGTTAAACCGAGGCCCCGTCTACTCTCTCAGGTGGGCGTAAAAGATCCCACGACCACTATTTCGAAGAGGAGCAGGGGAGTTCTCCCCGGTGTCCTGGGGTCATTATTTATCCCTCAATCAATATTAAAAAAAACAGATTATTTGGTCATTATCACATTGCTGTTTGTGGGAGCTTGCTGTGCGCAAATTGGCTGCTGCGTTTCCTACATTACAACAGTGACTACACTTCAAAAAGTACTTCATTGGCTGTGAAGCGCTTTGAGATATCCTGAAGTGGTGAAAGGTGCTATAGAAATGCAAGTCTTTCTTTTTTAATTCTGATTCATGACCGCGGTTTCTTGCTCGCTTCCCAAACATTGGCGAAGGTCCAACAAAGTTACACGTTACTTGAAATGCAGCAACGCCTCCATTTCAAAATTCTCATCCTTGTTTTCAAATCCCTCCATGGCCTCACCCCTCCCCATCTCTGTAATCTCCTCCAGCCGCACCCCCCCCCCCCCCCACAAGATCTCTGCTCTCCTCCAATTCTGGCCTCTTGCGCATCCCCCGGTTTTAATCGCTCCACCATTGGTGGCCGTGCCTTCAGCTGCCTGGGCCCCGAGCTTTGGAATTCCCTCCCTAAACCTCTCCGCCTCTCTCTCCTCCTTTAAGACGCTCCTTAAAACCTCCCTCTTTGACCAAGCTTTTGGTCACCTGCCCTAATTTCTCCTTATGAAGCTCGGTGTTAAATTTTGTTTGATAATCACTTCTAACATAGAAACATAAAAGATAGGAGTTGGCCATTCGGCCCTTCGAGCCTGCTCCGCCATTCAATGAGATCATGGCTGATCATCCAAATTCAGTATCCTGTCCCTGCCTTCTCCCCATATCCCTTGATCCCTTTAGCCTTAAGAAATATATCAAACTCCTTCTTGAATATATTTAATGAATTGGCCTCCACCGCCCTCTGTGGCAGAGAATTCCACAGGTTCACCACTCTCTGGGTGAAGAAATTCCTCCTCATTTCAGTCCTAAATGGCTTACCCCTTATCCTTAGACTGTGACCCCTGGTTCTGGACTCCCCGGCCATCAGAAACATCCTTCCTGCATCTAGTCTGTCCAGGCCTGACAGAATTTTATAGGTTTCGATGAGATCCCCTCTCAATCTTCTAAACTCCAGTGAGTATAAGCCCAATCGACACAATCTCTCCTCATACATCATTCCTGCCATCCCAGGTATCAGCCTGGTGAATCTTCGCTGCACTCCCTCCATGGCAAGAACGTCCTTCCTCAGGTAAGGTGACCAAAACTGCACACAATACTCAAGGTGCGGTCTCACCAAGGCCCTGTACAACTGTAGCAAGACATCCTTGTTCCTGTACTCGAACCCTCTTGCTACGAAGGCCAACATACCATTTGCCTTCTTAACCACCTGCTACACCTGCATGCTTACCATCAGCGACTGGTGCACAATAACATCCAGGTCTCTTTGCACTTCCACTTCTCCCAATCTATTGCCATTCAAATAATAATCTGCCTTCCTGTTTTTGCCACCAAAGTGGATAACCTCACATTTATCCACATTATAGTGCATTTGCCATGTTTCTGCCCAATCACCCAACCTGTCCAAATCGTACTGGAGTTTCACGACATCCTCCTCCCAGCTTACCCTCCCACCCAGCTTTGTGTCGTCTGCAAATTTGGAGATATTACATCCAATTCCCTCGTCCAGATCATTAATATATATAGTGAACAGCTGGGGTCCTAGGACCGATCCTTGCGGTACCCCACTAGTCACTGCCTGCCACTCGGAAAACGACCCGTTTATTCCAACTCTTTGCTTTCTGTCCGCCAACCAGTTCTCTATCCAAGTCAATACCTTGCCCCCAATCCCATGTGCCTTAATTTTGCACGCTAATCTCTTACGTGGGACCTTATCGAAAGCCTTCTGAAAGTCCAAATACACCACATCCACTGGTTCTCCCTTATCTATTTTACCAGTTACATCCGCAAAAAATTCCAGTAGATTAGTCAAGCATGATTTACCTTTTGTAAATCCATGTTGACTTTGTCCGATCCTGTCACTGCTTTCCAAGTGCTCTGCTATTACATCTTTTATAATAGACTCTAGCATTTTCCCCACTACCGATGTCAGGCTTACCGGTCTATAATTCCCCGCTTTTTCTCTACCACCTTTTTTGAATAGTGGGGTAACATTAGCTACCCTCCAATCCATGGGTACCGTTCTAGAGTCTATCGAGTTCTGGAAGATGACCAGCAATGCATCTACTATCTCTAGGGCCACTTCCTTAAGTACCCTGGGATGTAGACCATCAGGCCCTGGGGATTTATCAGCCTCCAGTCCCATCAATTTTCCTAACACCATTTCCCTACAAATACTGATTTCTTTCAGTTCCACCCTTTCATCAGACCCTATGTTCCCTGGCATCTCTGGGAGGTTATTTGTGTCCTCCTTTGTGAAGACAGAACCAAAGTATGTATTTAGTTGGTCTGCCATTTCCTTGTTTCCCATTATAAATTCCCCTGATTCTGACTGTAAGGGACCTACGCTTGACTTCACCAATCTTTTTCTCTTCACATATCTATAAAAGCTTTTACAGTCAGTTTTTATGTTCCCAGCAAGCTTACTCTCATATTCTATTTTCCCTTTCTTAATTAATCCCTTTGTCCTCCTTTGTTGACTCCTAAACTGCTCCCAATCTTCAGGATTATTGCTTTTTCTAGCCAATTTATATGTCCTCTCCTTGGATCTTATGCTATCCCTAATTTCCCTTGTTAGCCACGGTTGAGTCACCTTTTTTGTTTTATTTTTATGCCAAACTGGGATGAACAAATTCTGTAGCTCATCCATTTGGTCTTTGAATGTTTGCCATTGCCTATCCACCGTCAACCCTTTGAGTGCCATTCCCCAATCAATCCTACCCAACTCGCTCCTCAGACCATCGTAGTTTCCTTTATTTAAATTGAGGACCCTTGTCTCTGAGTCAACTACTTCATTCTCCATCTTAATGAAGAATTCGATCATATTATGATCGCTCCGACCCAAGGGGCCTCGTACAAGATTGCTAATTAATCCTTTCTCGTTACATAATACCCAGTCTAAGATGGCCTGATCTCTGGTTGGTTCCTCGACATATTGGTCCAGGAAACCATCCCGTAAACACTCCAGGAATTCCTCCTCCACAGTATTGTTACTAATTTGGTTGGCCCAATCTATATGTAGATTAAAGTCACCCATGATGACTGCTGTGCCCTTATTGCACGCTTCTTTAATTTCCCTTTTAATGCCATCCCCAACCTCCGCCTTACTGTTTGGAGGTCTATATACCACTCCCACTAATGTTTTTTTCCCCTTAGTATTTCTCAATTCTACCCATACAGATTCCACATCATCAGAGCTAATATCCTGCATTACAATTGTATTAATCCCTTCTTTAACCAGTAATGCTACCCCACCTCCCTTTCCTTTTTGCCTCTCTTTCCTGAATATCGAATACCCCTGGATGTTGAGTTCCCAGTCTTGGCCATCCTTGAGCCATGTTTCCGTAATCCCAACCAAATCATATTCGTTTACCTCTATTTGCGCAGCCAATTCATCCACCTTATTACAAATGCTCCTCGCATTAAGACACAAAGCCTTCAGGCTTGTTTTTTTAACGCTCTTAGACCCATTAGAATTATTATTGACTGTGGCCACGTTTGATTTAAACCGTTGATTTCTCTGACTGCCACTTTTGTTTTTCTCCTTCCTATCTTTTGCTTTTTATCCCTGTTTTCCTTTCCTCTGTCTCCCTGCTCAGGTTCCCAACCCCCTGCCATTTTAGTTTAAACCCCCCCCGAACAGTGCTAGCAAACCTCCCCGCAAGGATATTTGTCCCGCTCTGGTTCAGGTGCAACCCGTCCGACTTGTACAAGTCCCACCTTCCCCAGAAGCAGGCCCAGTGATCCAGGAAACTAAAGCCCTCCTTCCTGCACCAACTCTTTAGCCACGCATTCATCTGCTCTATCCTCCTATTCCTATACTCGCTAGCACGTGGCCCCGGGAGTAATCCAGAGATTACAACCTTTGAGGTCCTACTCTTTAATCTGCTACCTAGCTCCCTAAATTCTTGTTGCAGGACCTCATCCCTCTTCCTACCCATGTCGTTGGTCCCAATGTGAACCACGACCTCTGACTGTTCACCCTCCCCCTTCAGAATGCCCTGCAGCCGTTCAGTGACATCCTTGACCCTGGCACCAGGGAGGCAACAAACCATCCTGGAGTCACGTCTACGGCCACAGAAACGCCTATCTGTTCCCCTTATGATAGAATCCCCGACCACAATTGCTCTCCCACTCTTTTTCCTCCCTTCCTGAGCAGCAGAAGCACCCCTGGTGCCAGGAAGTTGGCTGCTGCTGCCTTCCCCTGGTGAGTCATCCCCCTCAACAGTATCCAAACTGGTATACCTGTTTGAAAGGGGGATGGCCACAGGGGTCCCCTGCACTAACTGCCTGCTTCTATTGCTCCGCCTGGTGGTCACCCATTTCCCTTCTGCCTGTGCAGCCCTACCCTGCGGCGTGACCAACTCATCAAACGTGTAATCCACGACCCTCTCAGCATCGTGAATGCTCCACAACCCATCCATCCGCAGCTCCAGCGCCTCAATACGGCCCGTTAGTAGCTGCAGCTGGATGCATTTCTGGCACACGTGGTCGTCAGGGACACTGGCAGCGTCCCTGAATTCCCACATAGAGCAAGAGGAGCATAACACGGGGCTGGGCTCTCCTGGCATGACTTACCCCTTTAATTAATTTAAATTAATTCAATACCACCAGTTAAAGATATACTCTAGGGAGCTTATTTACCAACTGTCCCCACTACACCACAGAGACCCAAGAAAATATAAACCGCAGAATTTAAGCTTGTAATGAAAAAGAGAAAGAAATACTCACCAACCAATCACTTACCTGCTTCCTGGTGACGTCACACTTGGATTACTTTTTACCTCTCTCCCCTGCTGCTGAATTGGTATGCCTCGCCTCGCTCCTCCTTTTAACTGCCGCCTCGCACCTCACGCAGGTTCACTCTGGTTGGGCCTCGCTCCTCACTGCACTCCCAGGTCAGCCGCTGTGGTCGGGCCTCGCCTCGCTCCTCCTTTTAACTGCCGCCTCGCCTCGTACCTCACGCAGGTCCGCTCCTGTGAAGCGCCTTGGGATGTTTTACTATGTTAAAGGCGCTATATAAATGCAAGTCGTTGTTGTTTCAAACAAGTGCACTTTTGCACGTGTGCAGTTGGGTTTGTCCAGCATTGTGTAACGGACCCTCTCCCAATGTACGGCACAGTCATTTCCACAGCACAGAACCCTTCAGGCAATATTCCAATCCCATTCCTTCAAGCAGTTCGGCAACATAAATACAACATTCGAGACAGCTACGCTCCCACCCACTGCCCACGCACTCGGACGAGGAATACAAAAGCCTCCTATCATTTTGAGATGATTCCTTTCTTGCTTGTGTGTCAAGTACAGCTGCACCGCTAACTGGAGATAAGGAAAAGCCAAAAGAGCCGGAATAATTGACAGAGAAAGGAGACGAGGGGAAAAAGGTAGAAAATACCAAAGGCGACTAAAAAGCGGAAAAAGGATTAGAAGAGATTGATGTAGAACAGTAAAGAAAATACACCAGTGTATTTAGAAAGCATAAAACGTACAAGTTACACAGCCAACGTTATATAAACCTCTCAAATTCTCTGAGTGCATGCGTGCAGAGCCACACACCCCTTCTCACACGCACGCACACACACTCTCTCACACGCACGCACACACACTCTCTCACACGCACGCACACACACTCGCTCACATCACTATTTCCATTGTCATGAACCAATCTCCAGTTTTTTTGCTTTTTTTGTAAACAGGTTAAAAGATCAGCTGCAGAATGATCGACACTGTTATGTCTACACATTACACACTCAATATTTCACTTTCTCCCCTCCATCTCCTGAAGGCACCGACGTGTTGGGGGATATTTTCACAATTGCCTTCTGGTGCCTCACCCAAGTAGCCATTCTTCATGTGCGAGACTCAACAGAGCGGGCAAAACTTTCAGCTTGGGCGGGGATGTAAAGCGGGCAGAGGTGGGTTGAGTGCCCGTTACAAACACTGCCCGATTACTCTTTCCATTGGCTTCAATCGAAAGGAACATCAATTGCAGGTGGGGGTAAGAGCGGGCGGCTAATCCACTACCGCCCGTTTTACACCCCTCCCAAAGTTGAAAGTTTTGCCCCACATCAGCGGACTATTTGGCTGTGGACGGCATCACAGACAAGCCATACACTTTTTCCACCTTCGAGTCACAGGATGGTGATCAGGAGTGGGAACCTTGGCTGATTTTTCCCCTCCCTAGTCCTGCCTGAGGTCAGCACAGATCAAGAATCAAACGTGGGAAATTCCTGGCTAATCGGTATCACAAACAGACAGCACATTTCTCTATTCAGCTATCAGAAGCAGCGCCGATCAGTTACTTTCTTCAAACATCGGCCGTGGCTCAGTGGGCAGCACCCTCAGCTCAAAGTCAGAAGGTTGTGGGTTCAAGTCCCACTCCAGAGACTTGAACACAAAAATCTAGGCTGACACACCAGTACAGTACCGAGGGAGCGCCGCACTGTCGGAGGGGCGGTACCGAGGGAGCGCCGCACTGTCGGAGGGGCGGTACCGAGGGAGCGCCGCACTGTCGGAGGGGCGGTACCGAGGGAGCGCCGCACTGTCGGAGGGGCGGTACCGAGGGAGCGCCGCACTGTCGGAGGGGCGGTACCGAGGGAGCGCCGCACTGTCGGAGGGGCGGTACCGAGGGAGCGCCGCACTGTCGGAGGGGCGGTACCGAGGGAGCGCCGCACTGTCGGAGGGGCGGTACCGAGGGAGCGCCGCACTGTCGGAGGGGCGGTACCGAGGGAGCGCCGCACTGTCGGAGGGGCGGTACCGAGGGAGCGCCGCACTGTCGGAGGGGCGGTACCGAGGGAGCGCCGCACTGTCGGAGGGGCGGTACCGAGGGAGCGCCGCACTGTCGGAGGGGCGGTACCGAGGGAGCGCCGCACTGTCGGAGGGGCGGTACCGAGGGAGCGCCGCACTGTCGGAGGGGCGGTACCGAGGGAGCGCCGCACTGTCGGAGGGGCGGTACCGAGGGAGCGCCGCACTGTCGGAGGGGCGGTACCGAGGGAGCGCCGCACTGTCGGAGGGGCGGTACCGAGGGAGCGCCGCACTGTCGGAGGGGCGGTACCGAGGGAGCGCCGCACTGTCGGAGGGGCGGTACCGAGGGAGCGCCGCACTGTCGGAGGGGCGGTACCGAGGGAGCGCCGCACTGTCGGAGGGGCGGTACCGAGGGAGCGCCGCACTGTCGGAGGGGCGGTACCGAGGGAGCGCCGCACTGTCGGAGGGGCGGTACCGAGGGAGCGCCGCACTGTCGGAGGGGCGGTACCGAGGGAGCGCCGCACTGTCGGAGGGGCGGTACCGAGGGAGCGCCGCACTGTCGGAGGGGCGGTACCGAGGGAGCGCCGCACTGTCGGAGGGGCGGTACCGAGGGAGCGCCGCACTGTCGCGGGGCGGTACCGAGGGAGCGCCGCACTGTCGGAGGGGCGGTACCGAGGGAGCGCCGCACTGTCGGAGGGACGGTACCGAGGGAGCGCCGCACTGTCGGAGGGGCGGTACCGAGGGAGCGCCGCACTGTCGGAGGTGCCGTCTTTCAGCTGAGACCTTAAACCGAGGCCCCGTCTGCTCTCTCAGGTGGACGGAAAAGATCCCATTGCACTATTTTGAAATAGTTCAGGGGGGTTCTCCCCGGTGTCCTGGACAATATTTATCCTTCAACCAACAGCATAAAAACAGATTATCTGGTCATTATCTCATTGCTGTTTGTGGGAGCTTGCTGTGCGCAAATTGGCTGCCGCGTTTCCCACATTACAACAGTGACCACACTTCAAAAAGTACTTCATTGGCTGTAAAGCGCTTTGGGACGAGAGAGCGAGCGCGCCCAACTGGTCCGTGCCGGTTTTGATGCTCCATACGAGCCTCCTCCCACCCTATTAGCACATCCTTCTATTCCTTTCTCCCTCATAGAAACATAGAAGATAGGAGCAGGAGTAGGCCATTCGGCCCCTCGAGCCCGCTCCGCCATGAGATCATGGCTGATCATCCAAACTCAGTACCCTGTCCCTGCCTTCTCCCCATATCCCTCGATCCCTTTAGCCTGAAGAAATATATCTAACTCCTTCTTGAATATATTTAATGAATTAGCCTCAACTGCCTTCTGTGGTAGAGAATTCCACAGGTTCACCACTCTCTGGGTGAAGAAATTCCTCATCTCAGTCCGAAATGGCTTACCCCTTATCCTTAGACTGTGACCCCTGGTTCTGGACTCCCCCGCCATCGGGAACATCCTTCCTGCATCTAGTCTGTCTAGTCCTGTTAGAATTTTATAAGTTTCGATGAGATCCCCTCTCATTCTTCTAAACTCCAGCGAGTATAAGCCTAATCGACCCAATCTCTCCTCATACGTCATTCCCGCCATCCCAGGTATCAGTCTGGTGAATCTTCGCTGCACTCCCTCCATGGCAAGAACATCCTTCCTCAGATAAGGCGACCAAAACTGCACACAATACTCAAGGTGCGGTCTCACCAAGGCCCTCTACAACTGCAGCAAGACATCCTTGTTCCTGTACTCGAATCCTCTCGCTACGAAGGCCAACATACCATTTGCCTTCTTAACCGCCTGCTGCTCCTGCATGCTTACCTTCAGCGACTGGTGCACAAGGACACCCAGGTCTCGTTGCACTTCCCCTTCTCCCAATCTATTACCATTCAGATAATAATCTGCCTTCCTGTTTTTGCCACCAAAGTGGATAACCTCGCATTTATCCACATTATACTGCATCTGCCATATCACCCAACCTGTCCAAATCGTACTGGATGATGTACTTACCTAGATTCCCCTTAATAGATGTATAAAACCAACCCCAATCCCCTTTTGTAAACCCATGGTGGTCAGATGGTGAACGCGATTAACACACACCTCTTTCACTCTGGGACTTGGGTTTTGAATCCAGCCCAGACTGATCCACTGTCTGCTAGCTGTGCAGGTCCGACATGAAAGCATTTAGAGCCGTCACCGCCCAGTTCCTCGGGGACATGGACTTAAAGCACAAAACTACTGTGGCGCTCACTGGCAACCTCACTCAGAGGCCACAGGATGGCTGGCGTCGGGAGTGGAACTCTCTTTCTGGTGCAGTCGGGGCTCCAGCGCTGACAACACCCAACGTGTCAGTGCAAAATTCACCAAGACATGGCAGTCTCATCCTCAATTTTAAAAAAAAGGGGAAAAAACAAGAACACTGCTTTGTATCTGGAGAACACCAAACCAGGGGCTTGGCTGTGGATTGAACAGCAGGACCTGCAATCAATTGCAGATTAAACTGTTGCAAATAACCACAGTATAGAATACAACAATGCAACTGTGGTACTACAAAGTGAGTGGGTCCCGTGGCCATTTTGAGTGTTGCACCTGCTGCCAGCCTTGTGATATTATAAGGAAAAATTTGCAGGGCTAAGGGCAGGCGAGTGGGACTAATTGGAGAGCTTTCAAAGAGCCGGCACAGGCACAATGGGCCAAATGGCCTCCTCCTGTGCTGTCTGATTCTATTTTAGGTATGGTGCTTCGAGCGTGATGCTATTAAAGTCCACTGCAGGTTGCAAGAAATCAGAAACCAATTTCTCTAAATCTTAAAACCAATATATACTCTCGTTCTCTGCCAATACAATTTAGAGAGCTGTGCATTCATTTTCTAGCTATCCAACATCACTAAAATTAGACATGTGTGGCATCTTTGTCTACAAACTCGAGATTGGCCTCTGTCAGATCCATTAGAAACAGCCAAATGTTGTCCTAATTTGGATTTCAGTTACTCCGCGCCCACCCCGTATCGTAGAATAGTGGAACATACGGGGCAAAATGCACTTTGGTGTCCCACCATTGGCTTCTGAAAAGAAAGACTTGCATTTCTATAGCACTTATCACGACCTCAGGATGTCCCAAAGCGCTTTACAGCCAATGAAGTATAGTCACTGTTGTAATGTAGGAAACGCGGCAGCCAATTTGCGCAGAACAAGATCCCACAAACAGCAATGTGATAATGATCAGATAATCTGTTTTTGTGATGTTGGTTGAGGAATAAATATGGGCCCCAGGACACCGGGAGAACTCCCCTGCTCGTCTAAGCACCCGAGAGAGAAGATGGGGCCTCGGTTTAACGTCTCATCCGAAAGACGACACCTCCGACACTGCAGCACTCCCTCAGTACTGCCCCTCAGACAGTGCGGCGCTCTCTCCGTACTGCCCCTGACAGTACAGCACTCTCTCCGTACTGCACTCTCCGTACTGCCCTTCCGACAGTGCAGCACTCCCTCAGTACTGCTCCTCCGACAGTACGGCACTCCCTCAGTACTGCCCCTCCGACAGTGCGGCGCTCCCTCAGTACTGGCCCTCCGACAGTGCGGCGCTCCCTCAGTACTGCTCCTCCGACAGTGCGGCGCTCCCTCAGTACTGCCCCTCCGACAGTGCGGCGCTCCCTCAGTACTGCCCCTCCGACAGTGCGGCACTCTCCGTACTGCCCTTCCGACAGTGCAGCACTCCCTCAGTACTGCTCCTCCGACAGTACGGCACTCCCTCAGTACTGCCCCTCCGACAGTGCGGCGCTCCCTCAGTACTGACCCACCGACAGTGCGGCGCTCCCTCAGTACTGCCCTTCCGACAGTGCAGCACTCCCTCAGTACTGACCCACCGACAGTGCGGCGCTCCCTCAGTACTGACCCACCGACAGTGCAGCACTCCCTCAGTACTGCTCCTCCGACAGTACGGCACTCCCTCAGTACTGCCCCTCCAACAGTGCGGCGCTCCCTCAGTACTGCCCCTCCGACAGTGCGGCGCTCCCTCAGTACTGCCCCTCCGACAGTGCGGCGCTCCCTCAGTACTGCCCTTCCGACAGTGCAGCACTCCCTCAGTACTGCTCCTCCGACAGTACGGCACTCCCTCAGTACTGCCCCTCCGACAGTGCGGCGCTCCCTCAGTACTGACCCTCCGACAGTGCGGCGCTCCCTCAGTACTGGCCCTCCGACAGTGCGGCGCTCCCTCAGTACTGCCCCTCCGACAGTGCGGCGCTCCCTCAGTACTGCCCTTCCGACAGTGCAGCACTCCCTCAGTACTGCTCCTCCGACAGTACGGCACTCCCTCAGTACTGCCCCTCCGACAGTGCGGCGCTCCCTCAGTACTGACCCTCCGACAGTGCGGCGCTCCCTCAGTACTGGCCCTCCGACAGTGCGGCACTCCCTCAGTACTGCCCCTCCGACAGTGCGGCGCTCCCTCAGTACTGGCCCTCCGACAGTGCCGCGCTCCCTCAGTACTGCCCCTCCGACAGTGCGGCGTTCCCTCAGTACTGCCCCTCCGACAGTGCGGCGCTCCCTCAATACTGCCCCTCCGACAGTGCGGCACTCCCTCAGTACTGCCCCTCCGACAGTGCGGCGCTCCCTCAATACTGCCCCTCCGACAGTGCCGCGCTCCCTCAGTACTGCCCCTCCGACAGTGCCGCGCTCCCTCAGTACTGCCCCTCCGACAGTGCCGCGCTCCCTCAGTACTGCCCCTCCGACAGTGCGGCACTCCCTCAGCACTACACTAGAGGATCAGCCTAGATTTTTGTGCTCAAGTCTCTGGAGTGGGACTTGAACCCACAACCTTCTGACTCAGAGGCGAGGGTGCTGCCCACTGAGCCACGGCGGACACTATTATACTCCATATGTGCACGTGTCGGAGATTATTGTGGTCTACCCCGTCCCCCATTCAGCATGAGACATCAAGTTCACTGTACAGTGCAATCTGCAACCACAAGTCAGAGAACACAACACAATGCAAGGCAACTGACAGAGACAAAACTCTCACCAGTGCTT
The DNA here is from genome assembly GCF_052327205.1 of Somniosus microcephalus. Classification (NCBI taxonomy): domain Eukaryota; kingdom Metazoa; phylum Chordata; class Chondrichthyes; order Squaliformes; family Somniosidae; genus Somniosus; species Somniosus microcephalus. Next base: position 31,852,056 of record NC_141019.1, on the reverse strand, counting down.
CATCTCATCCTCTCGTGACAGGATCAGGTATTAATATTTACCATTGCTGAATGTGCTCCATAAAATATGAGATCCATCCTGGAATGTTCCGGTTACTCCAATACTGACTGCAGCTGAGCACTATGGGGAAGATTTCCCCGTGTCACTTAAAATGCATTTACGATTGTGCTAGAAATAGCGAAGACAGGAAATGTACACACCCTGTTTACAATGGTCGCGATCACACAGCAACCAAAAGGAGATCTTTCCCTTGCATCAGAAAACCACTGGTTCTCTGGTTACAGAAGTCACTGCGCACATTATAGCGGCCACAGCTAAAAAGTGACAGGGCATCACTGAACAGCTCAGCTCACATCCTGCAACCCGAGAGGCAGTAGCTCACATTCTTGGCCAAAGGTAGAGAGTCAATCGGGAGCAACTGTGACCGAGCCCGTCCATCGGGACTCTGATGGGATCGGGTGCAACGCGGGCTTTACACCCCGCCCGATTTTACCCTCCACAACAGACGGGATCGTAAACGCACGTTCCACCCGATCCCATGGGTTTCCCACCCGGCAACTTCGGATAAAAATCACCCCCACGTGGGAAATAATGGACATTACAAAGCAGTGATCTTCGCCAACGGTTTATGTGACCTCGTAAACTGTGAGAGCAAAGGTTAGAAGCATCGACTGAACTGCAAGCACTGAAATCATTCGCACATATCCACCGATTCTCGATTCTCCTTAATAGCACCGTGGAATCTGGGAGGGTGGGTCTAATCGGTTTTCCATCTTTTTTCTGTTGGTGCTGTGCCAACAGTTCATGCGTGATCGCTTCCAAACTGAAGGATTAATTACGATATAATCATTGCAAAAAAAGTTAAACGGTCATTATATCTTATATCATTTCACCCAACCAAGAGTCAAAACTCGCTTTACAATCAGATTCAGTCTTAATGCAAACTTCAAGAACAGGATCTGATCTTCCTCTTGGGCAGCCTGCAGCTCCCAACAACTTCAGGCCTCAGCTCGCTCGCCCCCATTTTCCTGCTAGACTCTCCGAGGCTCAGCCAACTTTTCCCCCTCCCAACCTTTATCTTGGTCCGTCCTGTAACGGGACCTCTCCAGTCTGACTGTGTCTGTTCTGATAAAGGCAGCGTTAGCCTTTCAGACGCTGGTCGGCCTGCTGTACATTTGCAGCATCTTCTGGCTTCAGTGATTTCAAGCGACTGCCCTTTGGATATCAATCAGTAGCCAATAAAAGCAATGAAGACTATTTTCTTAGAAGGTGGTAACACAGGTGCAGGAGGCCATTCAGTCCTTCGTACCTACTCTGCCATTCAATTAGATCTCGGCCGATCTGTATCTCAACTCCATCTACCATCCTTGGTTCCGTAACCCTTAATACCCTTACCCAACAAAAATCTATCAATCTCAGTTTTGAAATTTTCAACTGAATCCCCAGCCTCAACAGCTTTTTTGGGGGGGGGAAAAGAGTTCTAGATTTCCACCACCCTTTGTGTGAAGAAGTGCTTCCTGACATCACCCCTGAACGGCCTGGCTCTAATTTTAAGGTTATGCCCCCTTGTTCTGGACTCGCCCACCAGAGGAAGTTGTTTCTCTCTATCTACTCTATCCAATCCATTAATCATCTTAGACACTTCAATTAGATCACTCCTTCATCTTCTATACTCATCCATGCCTTTGTTACCTCTAGACTTGACTATTCCAACGCACTCCTGGCTGGCCTCCCGCGTTCTATCCTACGTAAACCTGAGGTGGTCCAAAACTCGGCTGCCCGTATCCTAACTTGCACCAAGTCCCGTTCATCCATCACCCCTGTGCTCGCTGACCTACATTGGCTCCCGGTTAAGCAACGCCTCAATTTCAAATCCCTCCATGGCCTTGCCCCTCCCTATCTCTGTAACCTCCTCCAGCCCCACAACCCTCCGAGATATCTGCGCTCCTCCAATTCTGCCCTCTTGAGCATCCCTGATTATAATTGCTCAACCTTTGGTGGCCGTGCCTTCTGTGGCCTCGGCCCTGAGCTCTGGAATTCCCTCCCTAAACCTCTCCGCCTCGCTACCTCCTTTAAGAGGCTCCTTAAAACCTACCTCTTTGACCAAGCTTTTGGTCACCTGTCCTCATATCTCCTTCTGTGACTCGGTGTCAAATGTTTGCTTGATAATCGCTCCTGTGAAGCGCCTTGGGACGTGGTAGTACGTTAAAGGCGCTGTATAAATACAAGTTGGTGTTGTTGTAGCCAAGGGAATAACATTTCAATCCAAATCGATCATAAATCTGCCTTTGCAGACCTGATCGTTTCATTATTCCTCAACAACTCTTGAGCCTTAGCTGCCAAAAGCGGTGATGAGAATCATGCCTCCAAGGGATATGTGAGCGGAATGTGAGATTGGGAGGGGGGGGGGTGGATTTGGACTGTACCTGGTCTGGTCCCTGGAAACAGATCCTGCACAATGGGCTCCTCATCCCACTCTCGGTGCTGCTGAGGGACAGCGAGTCCATTCCGCTGTGGAGCGGCGCATCCCTCGCCTTCTCCTCGCCTCCTTCCCCCCCGGCCCCGGCCCCGTCCGACCCGTAACAGTCCTCATCGGCCCGGGACGAGCAATTGGGGAAGTGGGGCCAGCCGCATCCCGATCTGGCCAGCCCTTCTCCTCCTCCTCCTCCTGCCCTTCTCCGGCCCGTCTCCAAATCCTGCTCGCTCCTTTGCATCGCGAAAGATCTCATCAAAACCAGCACCTTTAAGTCATTGAAAACCATGCGGATGTGATACTTGAACATCATTCACATGTGGGGGTTTTTGCACAAGATGGTATGCAAAAAATTTTTTTTAAATTAGGAGTCGCTTCAAAAAATTATGCATTCCAAACAACAACAACAAAAAATCCCCCGCCAGCAAAATTCCTAGATTGGGCGCAAAGCTGGTGCCATTGTGGCGGCACATCCCATTGTCGGCGCGTCCATCACCGGCAGCCGAGCCCTTCCTCTGATCCGCGCTCGGCCGCCGCCGCCCTGCCCGGCACCAGGCGCCGCCCGCCCGCCGGCCTCCCTCATCAGATTTTTTTTTTCTGTGCCAGACTCCCGAAGCCCGCGCACGTCCTGCGCCGAGCACACACACACAAAAAAAACACCCCCCTCGACCGACGTGTGCGCGTTTCCAAACCAGCCCGAGCCCTGCCTCCGCTTCCCGCCTCCACCAACCCTGCTCCTCCTCCCAACAAAAAAGACATTTCTCCCGCACCTTTCGCCACCTCAGGACGTCCCGAAGCCCTTCACAGTCAATGAAGTACTTTTTTTGAAGCGTGGTCGCTGTTGTAATGTAGGAAATGTGGCCGCTAATTTGCGCACAGCAAGCTCCCACTGCCGTTTGATCATGACTGGATAATCTGTTTTAGTGAGGTTGTTTGAGGGATAAATGTGGACCAGGACACCGAGAACTCCCCTGCTCTTCTTCGGAATAGTGCCATCGGATCTTTTACGTCGACCTGAAAGAGCTGACAGGGCCTCGGTTTAAGGTCTCATCCGAAAGACGGCATCTACGACAGTGCGGCACTCCCTCAGTACTGTCCATCCGACAGTGCGGCGCTCCCTCAGTACCGTCCATCCGACAGTGCGGCGCTCCCTCAGTACCGTCCATCCGACAGTGCGCCGCTCCCTCAGTACCCGCCCCTCCGACAGTGCGGCGCTCCCTCAGTACCGCCCCTCCGACAGTGCCGCACTCCCTCAGTACCGCCCCTCCGACAGTGCAGCGCTCCCTCAGTACCGCCCCTCCGACAGTGCGGCGCTCCCTCAGTACTGATCCTCCGACAGTGCGGCGCTCCCTCAGTACTGCCCCTCCGACAGTGCGGCGCTCCCTCAGTACTGCCCCTCCGACAGTGCGGCGCTCCCTCAGTACTGCCCCTCCGACAGTGCGGCGCTCCCTCAGTACTGCCCCTCCGACAGTGCGGCGCTCCCTCAGTACTGCCCCTCCGACAGTGCGGCGCTCCCTCAGTACTGCCCCTCCGACAGTGCGGCGCTCCCTCAGTACTGCCCCTCCGACAGTGCGGCGCTCCCTCAGTACTGATCCTCCGACAGTGCGGCGCTCCCTCAGTACTGCCCCTCCGACAGTGCGGCCCTCCCTCAGTACTGCCCCTCCGACAGTGCGCCGCTCCCTCAGTACCGCCCCTCCGACAGTGCGGCGCTCCCTCAGTACCGCCCCTCCGACAGTGCGGCGCTCCCTCAGTACCGCCCCTCCGACAGTGCAGCGCTCAGTACTGATCCTCCGACAGTGCGGCACTCCCTCAGTACTGCCCCTCCGACAGTGCGACGCTCCCTCAGTACCGCCCCTCCGACAGTGCGGCGCTCCCTCAGTACCGCCCCTCCGACAGTGCGGCGCTCCCTCAGCACTGCCCCTCCGACAGTGCGCCGCTCCCTCAGTACCGCCCCTCCGACAGTGCGGCGCTCCCTCAGTACCGCCCCTCCGACAGTGCGGCGCTCCCTCAGTACCGCCCCTCCGACAGTGCAGCGCTCAGTACTGATCCTCCGACAGTGCAGCACTCCCTCAGTACTGCCCCTCCGACAGTGCGACGCTCCCTCAGTACCGCCCCTCCGACAGTGCGGCGCTCCCTCAGTACCCGCCCCTCCGACAGTGCGGCGCTCCCTCAGTACTGACCCTCCGATAGTGCGGCACTCCCTCAGTACCGCCCCTCCGACAGTGCGGTGCTCCCTCAGTACCGCCCCTCCGACAGTGCGGCGCTCCCTCAGTACTGCCCCTCCGACAGTGCGGCGCTCCCTCAGTACTGCCCCTCCGACAGTGCGGCGCTCCCTCAGTACTGCCCCTCCGACAGTGCGGCGCTCCCTCAGTACTGACCCTCCGACAGTGCGGCGCTCCCTCAGTACTGACCCTCCGACAGTGCGGCACTCCCTCAGTACTGCATGGGAGTGTCAGCCTAGATATTTGTGCTCAGTCCCTGGAGTGGGACTTGATCCCACAACCTTCTGACTCAGAGACAAGGGTGCTGCCCACTGAGCTGACACTGTGGCTCGGTAGGCAACACACACACCCCTCCGGCACAATCACTGCAAGTCACCGGGCTCATCACCTCTTCTTCCGCTATTATATTTCAAATCACATATTTATTGGCATTTTATTCCCCCCACCCCACTAGTGAAAGGCGGCTGCACGTTGACATCTCCCACGTGTCAATTTCCCATGGAATCTGAGCCGCCCCTCTCAATTTCAATCGATTTAACTGGGCGGCAGTTCCTGGGAATAATCGATCTGCAGCTATCCCTTTTCTTTTTGATAGCAATATTGGATTTTACCTGCACAAACATACCAAAAAAAAAAGGACTGGTCTCCTTAAAACCTACCTCAACAACAACCTGCATTTATACAGCGCCTTTAATGTTAGTAAAATGTCCCAAGGCGCTTCACAGGAGCGATTATCAGACATAATTTGACACCAAGCCACATAAGGAGATATTAGGACAGGTGACCAAAAGCTTGGTCAAAGAGGTCGGTTTTAAGGAGCGTCTTAAAGGAGGAGAGAGTGGTGGAGAGGTTTACGGAGGGAATCCCAGAGCTTAGGGCCCAGGCAGCTGAAGGCACGGCCGCCAATGGTGGAGTGATAAAATTCAGGGATGTTCAAAAGGTCAGAATTAGAGGAGCGCAGATTTCTCGGAATGTTGTGGGGCTGGAGGAGATTACGGAGATAGGGAGGGGTGAGACCATGGAAGGATCTGAAAACAAGGATGAGAATTTTAAAATCGAGGCATTGCTTAACAGGGAGCCAATGTAGGTCAGCAAGCACAGGGGTGATGGGCGAACGGGACTTGGTGCGAGTTAGGACAGCAGAGTTTTGGATGAGCTCAAGTTTACCTCTTTGGCCTTCTTCTTCTTCTTAGGCAGTCCCTCGGAACCGAGGATGACTTGCTTCCACATTAAAAAATGAGTTTGCAGGTGACTGATGAGTCCAATGCGGGACCTATAGTCTCTGTCACAGGTGGGGCAGACGGTGGTTGAAGGGACGGGTGGGTGGGGTGCTTGGGTTGACGTGCACTCCTACCACTGTTTGTGCTTGGCTTCCGCTTGCTCCCGACGAAGAGACTCGAGGTGTTCGGCGCCTTCCCAGATGCCTCTCCTCCATTTTGTGCGGTCTTGGACCGGGATTCCCAGGTGTCGGTGGGGATGTTACACTTTTTCAAGGAGGCTTTGAGGGTGTCCTTGAAGCGTTTCCTCTGCCCACCTGGGGCTCTCTTGCCGTGCCAGAGCTCCGAGTAGAGCGCTTGTTTTGGGAGTCTCGTATCGGGCAAGCGGACGATGTGACCCGTCCATCGGAGCTGATCGAGCGTGGTCAGAGCTTCGATGCTGGGGATGTTGGCCTGAGCGAGCACACTGATGTTGGTGCGCCTATCCTGCCAATGGATTTGCAGGATCTTACGGAGGCAGCGTTGGTGGTACCTCTCCAGTGCTTTGAGGTGCCTGCTGTACATGGTCCATGTCTCTGAGGCATACAGCAGGGCGGGTATCACTACTGCCCTGTAGACCATGAGCTTAGTGCCGGGTTTGAGGTCCTGATCTTCAAACACTCTCTTCCTCAGGTGACCGAAGGCTGCACTGGCCACTGAAGGCGGTGTTGGCTAAAATTGCCCTCTATAAGTCAGCATCAGGAGAGGATGGGGAGGGGGAAAATTGCAGAGAAAAAAATGATTCCCGAAGTGAGTAAAAGCAGTCATGTCCAACAAGCTTTTGGTCACCTGTCCTAATGTCTCCTGTGGACTGGGTGTCAAATTTTGTCTAATAACACTCCTGTGAAGCGCCTTGGGACGTTTTACTATGTTAAAGGCGCTATATAAGTGAACATGGTGGTTGTTGAAAAGTCCATCAGCCTGTGCCATCCAGATATGGTGCAGCCAACAGATACCATCAACCTCACAATGCCAGTGGAGAGGGAAACCAGCACTGCGCCCGATCCCGACAGGAAGGTGTCGGCTAAAATTGCCCTCTATAAGTCAGCATCAGGAGAGGACGGGAAGGGGGAAAATCGCAGAGAAAAAATGATTTACAACGTGAGTAAAAGCAGTAATGTGTCCTGCCCTCTCTTTGGGAGCACCGTGCAGTTGGATGAGGATTTACAGGCTACGGCCAGCGGTGTGTATTGCGATGCCTAACGTGACTCTGGAGCCTCCCTGCATAAACCGACTCAATTAAATGCATTTTCACAGCCAACAGCTAATGTTATTGCAACACAACTTTGCTATTTAACACCACACTGGAAGGCCTTAAGGACTTGTCACGACATTCTATCCTATTAATAGTTACTTTATGGAAAGGTACCTGCAACTGAGCATTACAGATTCAAAAGCTGATTAATACAGTGTTTAGCGTGAATCAACAGAGTTTAAATCCTCATAAGCAAAATGATAAATTTCATTTCAGGATTAAGCTGGCCGTTGAGGCGGGTTGTCGGGAGGGGGGTCAATTGAAAATTTCAAAACCGAGATTGATAGGTTTTTGTGTTGGGAAATGGTATTAAGGGTTAGGGAACCGAGGTGGGTAGATGGAGTTAAGATATAGGCCAGCCACGATCTAATTGAATGGTGGAACAGGCTGGAGGGGCTGAATGGCCTCCTCCTGTTCCTATGACAGCATCAGCTGGGTTCAACACCAATGTTCGCCCTATTTTTTCTTTGGGCGCACGGTCCCTTTAACAGGCTGCATGGCCCATTCAAGATTTTCAAAAGCTGCTAAGCGGCCTGCGCGGGACCTCCAGACAGCTAACAGTAAGATTCAATCTCCAAAGTTAGCCTTGTAGTCTATATTACAAGGTAGTATCGGTACGCTTGTGTTAACTCTAGGGCTCGAATATCAGCAATATGCGGGGTGATTTAAGGCTAAAGGGATCAAGGGATATGGGGAGAACGCAGGGACAGGGTATTGAATTTGGATGATCAGCCATGATTGCATTGAATGGCGGAGCAGCCTCGAGGGGCCAAATGGCCGACTCCTGCTCCTATCTTCTATGTTTCTATGTTTTTATGAATTCGTGCTCCCAGTACAGGGTTTCAGAGCAACAATTTGGACCAACGCTTCGCGCAATGTTCTATCCACGAAACGGCCCCCATGAAGACATATGACCCGACAGCAAAATACTACGGATGCTGGAAATCCGAAATAACAACAGAGGACGCTGGAAAAACTCAGCAGGCCAGGGCAGCATCCGTGGAGAGAGAAACAGAGTCAACGTTTCAGGTCGAAACCCTTCGTCAGGACTGAGAAAAAAAAAGCAGGAAATGAAACAGATTAAGAAGCAAGTTTGGGGACTGGGAAATGGGGGAGGGGATGAAAGAACAAAAGGGAAGGTCTGAGGGGTGAAGAGACATTAAGAGATATTCAAGTCGAGACGAGATGACCCCATTGACCGATAACGGGTTAGCCGGGGTAAATTTCTGCCTTTATCATCCCGTGCGCTGCGAGTGTACATCGCAAACTCAGGCGTGCAGCCAGATTTCGAGGAGCGTGAAAGATGGCCAGTTACCTCCTGTTTTATTGAAACAGTTCAATCTCTCTCTGCGCTGTTCCGATTTGTTTTCTTTTTGCACACTTCATGGGCAATCTTCTTTCATTAACATCTGGCTAACACCTTTGCACATATGTGTATACTGTTACATTATACATTTTAAGAACACTGGGGGTAATTTTGACTTCGGGTGATAGCGTAAAACGGGCGACTTCGATTCAGCCGCCCATTATACATCTCATTGAAGTCAATGGAAATTAAAATCTGGAGAGATGTACAATGGAAGGCTGATGCCTCTTTCACACTATCACCCAAAGTCAAAATCATCCCCATAAGAAAGAAAGACTTGCATTTCTATAGAGCCTTTCGCGACTTCAGGACATCCCAAAGCGCTTTACAGCCAATGAAGTACTCTTCATGTGTGGTCACTGTTGTAATGTAGGAAACGCGGCAGCCAATTTGCGCACAGCAAGCTCCCACAAACAGCAATGCGATAATGGCCGGATAATCTGTTTTTAGTGATGTTGATTGAGGGATAAATATTGTCCCCAGGACATCAGGGATAACTCCCCTGCTCTTCTTCGAAATAGTGGCCATGGGATCTTCTATATCCACCTGAGAGAGCAGATGGGGGCCTTGGTTTAGGGTTTCATCTGAAAGACAACACCTCTGACAATACTTTCGCACTTGTCAGGGAGCACCTCAAATGACAGATAATGTTGGCTTCTAGTCTGGCGGAAGAGACTAAATGCAGTCATCAAACAAAGCAATGACTCTTTCTTGATGACCTGGCAGAATGACATCTTAAAGTCCCATTCTTCTGTGCATTTAGAATTAGCGCTCTTTCAATTACTGAGCGAGCGAGTCAAGGCTGCTCAAATTCCTCTGCAGCCGAAAGTGAAAGGTATCCATTTTCTGTATAACCATGAATCAATACGCAGAAAGGAGCTAGTGTCCAAGGGAGCTGCAGTCTCACTAAAGCATCTTTGTGTGAGGCATTCTGCAGTATTTCTCCCCAAGCTACACACTGCGGGCATCATTGTGTGTGTAATTGATGACTTTGTCACCTTGCCTCACTCTTGAGTTTGAATCTAAGGGCCTGAAATTCAGATACCCAGCCACCAGGGTGTACAGCTCCTGAAGATCGTTCCTCAATATATCCCTGGAGTTATGTGTCAACAAGTCTTTGACCTGTGGGACAGGTGGAGATGCTCCTGGAGCTGCCACTCACTCCAAGATCCACTGTGCTTTAGAGAAGCTCTCTTTGAAAGTGCCTCAAAGGCTGGCATTGGTTTCTACTGCCGTCCCTGCCATCTGCACACATTTTCAGACAGTCTTTGCATTGCCTTCATATGGCTCTATGCTTTGATACCATTCATCTTTTCATTGGCAGGACTCGTCATCGTCTGAATGTTCAACAGTCAGGGTCTGACATCTGAGCTTCCACTCAGGTACATCACGCTCCACCTTCAATACCTCATCCCCTGGTTCCCTGGTGAGTTGTTAGTCACCCTATCTCAGTTCCTCATCTAGCCTATCTATCCCCTCGTGTTAACCTCTCTGAGCCTGTGAGTGCAAATGATAGGGTTCATGACGGCCAATTTCTGCTGGCAGGGCTAGATGTTGAATGTTCTGGCATTGGTTCCTTCCCTCTCTGCAGTATCTATTGCGCTTCCAGCTTCAGAGCTTCAGATGAGAAGAATGAGAAATGCAATGAGTTTCCTGCTGTCCATTTTTTCCTTCCTGCGAGCCTCATGTAAGGGAAAGAGTCTTAAAAAAGAGGAACCATTCCTCATCTTTAATCAGCACAAACCACAGTGGGTGCAGGCCCTCCCCATGTCTCCATCCCCTGCAACATTAGCTGAGTGAGTTCCCAGGATTTGCATTGTCTCCTCCTCCTCCTGTGGCCCGTCTTTCTCAGGAATTGTGCACAATCTTTTCCTGCATGAAGTGCTCCTTATTGTCGGTCACAGCCTGTTGAATTTGACAACTATTTGAGAACCCGCATCGCTTCTCATAGAATTCCCCACGGCAGCAGTGAGGCTTCAAGGGCCATGCATTCAGTGCAGGACGTTGTGTCCATTTAATTGAAGCTTTCCTTGTGCATGTCACTACAGATCATTTACTGCACAGGCCTTTGAAGACAGGCCCCCACGGTTGTCACGAGGTAGGTATGCCAATGCCGGCAGATATGGTTGGTGGCATCTCGGCATCTGTGGCCAATCTGGCTATGCTGGCTGTTGGTCACCCTTGCTTGCCTTCTTGCCTACTGCTGGAAGCAGGACTTATTGTGATTGGGTGTTCCTGAAGAACCAGTCAACATTACAGTTAATCATGCTACTTTGGCAGTGGGAGCCAGTGCAAGCACAAATGTTCTGCCTAAGCAAAGTAGGTGCACCTCTGTCTGTAGATGTGGGTAAGTGCACACCGATGAGTGGGCATAGAGCATCTCTTCTACAGCTGGACCTGGCTAGCAGTTGCCGAATGGTCCTTCACAAAATTCAGAAAGGGGGATTCCCATCGGGGCATAGCAGGGATTAAAAAATTGGCCACTGGGAGCGGGCATCCTGATCGTTTTAATACCACTGCATCTAACCCCGTGCTGTACCTGCCCTGGGAGTGTTTGATGGGACAGTGTAGAGGGAGCTTTACTCTGTATCTAACCCGGGCTATACCTGCCCTGGGAGTGTTTGATGGGACAGTGTAGAGGGAGCTTTACTCTGTATCTAACCCCGTGCTGTACCTACCCTGGGAGTGTTTGATGGGACAATGTAGAGGGAGCTTTACTCTGTATCTAACCCCGTGCTGTACCTGCCCTGGGAGTGTTTGATGGGACAGTGTAGAGGGAGCTTTACTCTGTATCTAACCCATGCTGTACCTGCCCTGGGAGTATTTGAGGGGACAGTGTAGAGGGAGCTTTACTCTGTATCTAACCCGTGCTGTACCTGCCCTGGGAGTGTTTGATGAGACAGTGTAGAGGGAGCTTTACTCTGTATCTAACCTGTGCTGTACCTGCCCTGGGAGTGTTTGATGGGACAGTGTAGAGTGAGCTTTACTCTGTATCTAACCCGTGCTGTACCTGCCCTGGGAGTGTTTGATGGGGACGGTGTAGAGGGAGCATTTCCCTGCATCTAACCCGTGCTGTACCTTCCCTGGGAGTGTTTAATGGGACATTGTAGAGGGAGCTTTACTCTGTATCTAACCCATGCTGTAGCTGCCCTGGGAGTGTTTGATGGGTATGTGTAGAGGGAGCTTTACTCTGTATCTAGCGACCCGTGCTGTACCTGCCCTGGGAGTTTTTGACGGGACAGTGCAGAGGGAGCTTTACTCTGTATCTAACCCGTGCTGTACCTGTCCTGGGAGTGTTTGATGGGACAGTTTGGAGGAAGCTTTACTCTGTATCTAACCCAGTGCTGTACGTGCCCTGGGAGTGTTTCATGGGGCAGTGTAGAGGGAGCTGTACTCTGTATCTAACCCATGCTGTACCTGCCCTGGGTGTGTTTAACGGGACAGTGTAGAGGGAGCTTTACTCTGTATCTAACCCCGTGCTGTACCTGCCCTGGGAGTGTTTGATGGGACAGTGTAGAGGGAGCTTTACTCTGTATCTAACCCGTGCTGTACCTGCCCTGGGAGAGCTTGATGGAAACAGTGTAGAGGGAGCTTTACTCTGTATCTAACCCGTGCTGTACCTGCCCTGCGAGTGTTTGATGGGACAGTGTAGAGGGAGCTTTACTCTGTATCTAACCCGTGCTGTCCCTGCCCTGGGAGTGTTTGATGGGACAGTGTAGAGGGAGCTTTACTCTGTATCTAACCCGTGCTGTACCTGCCCTATGAGTGTTTGATTGGACGGTGTAGAGGGAGATTTACACTGTATCTAACCCCGTGCTGTACCTGCCCTTAAAGTGTTTGATGAGGCAGTATAGAGGAAACTTTACTCTGTATCTAACCCGTGCTGTACCTGTCCTGGGCGTGTTTGCTGGGAGAGTGTACGGGGAGCATTATTCTGTATCCAACCCGTGCTGTACCTGCCCTGGGAGTGTTTGATGGGACAGCGTAGAGGGAGCTTTACTCTGTATCTAACCCGTGCTGTACCTGCCCTGGGAGTGTTTGATGGGACAGTGTAGAAGGAGCATTACTCTGCATCTAACCCGTGTTGTACCTGCCCTGGGAGTGTTTGATGGGACAGTGTAGAGGGAGCTTTACTCTGTATCTAACCTATGCTGTAGCTGCCCTGGGAGTGTTTGATGGGACAGTGTAGAAGGAGCATTACTCTGCATCTAACCCATGCTGTACCTGCCCTGGGAGTGTTTGATGGGACATTGTAGAGGGAGCTTTACTCTGTATCTAACCTATGCTGTAGCTGCCCTGGGAGTGTTTGATGGGACAGTGTAGAAGGAGCATTACTTTGCATCTAACCCATGCTGTACCTGCCCTGGGAGTGTTTGATGGGACAGCGTAGAGGGAGCGTTACTCTGTATCTAACCCGTGCTGTACCTGCCCTGGGAGTGTTTGATGGGACAGTGTAGAAGGAGCATTACTCTGCATCTAACCCATGCTGTACCTGCCCTGGGAGTGTTTGATGGGACAGCGTAGAGGGAGCTTTACTCTGTATCTAACCCGTGCTGTACCTGCCCTGGGAGTGTTTGATGGGGACAGTGTTGAAGGAGCTTTACTCTGTATCTAACCCGTGCTGTACCTGCCCTGGGAGTGTTTGATGGGGACAGTGTAGAGGGAGCATTTCCCTTTGATGGGCCTTCAATAACCACAAAACTAGAAGTTATAGACTTAAACAAGTTGGCTTTTAATCACTAAGATCAGAGCTAACATCTCAACACGCCGACTGGTTCACAGGAATGAGTCATACAGATCCTGGGATCTTTATGTAAGAGAAGTCAGGGGTGGAGCCAAGAGCCAAGACCTGGAACCTCCCAGGTTAGTCGGGAAAGAGGAAGTGAAACTATACACAGTGGGGGAGGGTAATATACATGAGTGCAAAACGAATACAGGACCAAGACAAACAGATTTCAATACATTCACCCCTTCTATAGATTTAGTCCATCGGGGTGATGTTTCTTAAAAGTTGGTATAAGTGAGTCTGTCAGGAGGTTTTGCAGTTCTCAGTGATCGGCGCAAAGCCGGTTGGGGTGCCTCTAGGGGAGTGGATTCTGGTTCCTCCGCTGTCCGGGCCTCCGCAGTGTCTTCCAGGTTATCTGCAGTGTCCTCCAGGTTAAAGTTGGGTATTGATACCTCTGGGCGTCCTGTCTCTTTGTAGTGTAGGTCTTCATCGGGTAGTCTCCCATCGTTCTCTCCGCTCCCCGAGAGAGCGAGGTCTTTTATGGAAACAGTGTCCTCTCGCCCGTCAGAGTATTCGATATAGGCGTACTGAGGGTTTGCATGGAGGAGCTGTACCTTTTCCACAAGAGGGTCCGTTTTATGGCCTCTCACGTGCTTCCGCAATAGTACTGTCCCCGGAGACGTCAGCCACGCGGGTAGAGATATGCCCGAGGTGGATTTCCGGGGGAAAACGAACATCTTTTCGTGAGGGGTAGCGTTAGTGGCAGTACATAACAGAGACCTTATGGAGTGGAGCACGTCTGGGAGGACTTCCTGCCAGCGGGAGGTCGGAAGGCCTTTTGACTTTAAGGCTAACGTGACAGCCTTCCAAACAGTAGCATTCTCCCTTTCCACTTGCCCATTACCCCGGGGGTTGTAGCTAGTGGTTCTGCTAGTGGCTATCCCCTTCGAGATCAAGAACTGGCGCAGCTCGTCACTCATGAATGACGTCCCCCTATCGCTGTGTATGTAGTTCGGCATGCCAAACATGCAGAATAGATTACAGAGACACTTGATGACCGTGGCACTGGTCATGTCTGGGCAGGGAATGGCGAAGGGGAAGCGGGAATATTCATCAATGATATTGAGGAAGTATACGTTACGGTCGGCAGAGGGAAGGGGTCCCTTGAAGTCCAGACTTAGGCGCTCGAATGGCCGTGTGGCTTTGATAAGGTGTGCACGGTCAGGCCTGTAGAAACGAGGCTTGCATTCCGCACAGATGCGGCAGGCTCTGGTCATTGCCCTGACCTCCTCGATGGAGTGGGGCAGATTGCGGGACTTTATAAAATGGTATAGTTGGGTGACCCCTGGGTGACAGAGGTCGTAGTGGAGACCCTGTAATTTGTCCGTATGAATGCTGGCACACATTCCCCGCGATAGGGCGTCTGGGGGTTCATTAAGGGCTCCCGGCCTGTACATAATATCATAATCGAACGTGGATAGTTTGATCCTCCACCTGAGTATTTTGTCATTCTTGATTTTCCCCCTTTGTTTGTTATTAAACATGAAAGCCACCGACCGCTGGTCGGTGAGCAGGGTGAAACGTTTGCCGGCTAGGTAGTGTCTCCAGTGCCGCACTGCCTCCACTATAGCCTGTGCCTCCTTCTCGACAGAAGAGTGCCTGATTTCAGGTCCCTGAAGGGTTCGGGAGAAGAAGGCCACAGGTCTCCCAGCCTGATTGAGGGTCGCAGCTAAGGCAAAGTCTGACGCATCGCTTTCGACTTGAAAGGGAATGCATTCGTCCACTGCACACACTGCAGCCCTTTCAATGTCCTGTTTAATACTGGTGAAAGCCTCCCGAGCTTCAGCTGATAGTGGGAAGGACGTCGATTTAATGAGGGGTCGGGCCTTATCAGAGTAATTGGGCACCCATTGGGCATAATACGAAAAAAATCCCAGGCACCTTTTTAAAGCTTTGGGATTGTGTGGCAGGGGCAGTTCCTTTAGGGGGCGTAATCGGTCAAGGTCCGGTCCAATTACCCCATCTTCCACCACACAGCCGAGGATACAGAGACGGGTTGTGTTGAAGACACATTTGTCTTCATTGTAGGTTAGATTCAGCTTTAGGGCAGTTTTTAAAAATCTCGCAAGATTTAGATCGTGGTCTTGCTGGTTGTGCCCGCAGATAGTGACATTGTCCAGATAGGGGTAGGTAGCTTGTAGTTTATTCTCGTCAACCATGCGGTCCATCTCACGTTGGAAGACCGAGACCCCATTTGTTACCCCGAAGGGCACTCTGAGAAAATGGTAGAGGCGCCCGTTCGCCTCGAAGGCCCAGGGGAACGTGTTGATCTGTGGGGACCTCAATTCAAGAACGGGCGAAGAACCAGACTTCACCAATAATCAGGGAAACAATTACGTATTCGGGAATAACCACTTTGACATCCCTTCCCTTCCATACAGGCATAACTGCGACAAGCAGTCAAATACCAACGGTAAACAGCTACTACAGCTCTGTCGAAACCTGGGTCTGTACATTGTCAATGGTAGGTTCATAGGAGACCTCCTAGGAAGATCGACCTACTGCTCACCTCTTGGCTGCAGCACAGTAGACTATATGATTACAGACTTGGACCCATCCTCTTTCAGAGCATTCACAGTCAAACCACAAACAACACTGTCAGATCACAGTCAAATTACTATGTTTCTCAAAAAGACAGAAACAAACAACATAGAAACACAACCCAGTAAACTGTACAACACCAAAAAATCGTACAGATGGGCCAAAAACGACACGGAAAAATACCAGAAAACAATTAGCAATGCATCAACTCAAGCTCTCTTAGACACCTTTCTGGATAACATATACACTCACAATAAAGAAGGCGTAAACCGGGCAGTTAGTAAACTAAACAATATTTTTGATAATTTGGCAACAAATGCAAACTTGAAAGCTCGCAAGAACAAACCCAAAACAAAAAACTATGAAAAATGGTTTGACCATGATTGCCATAACATGAGGAAAAAACTTAGAAAACTATCAAACCAAAAACACAGACATCCAGAAAACGAGGAATTACGCCTTACTTATTGTCAGACGCTAACACAATACAGAAACACACTCAGGACCAAAAAAGAGCAATTTATTAAGAATACACTCAGCTCCATGGAGGAATCCATTGAGTCGAATTGTTTCTGGGACAACTTGAAAACACTACACAAAAAACAACACGACGATTTGTCCATTCAAAATGGGGACACATGGGTAAACCACTTTGAAAAATTATACCAGAAAAACACACTAGGACCAGAGCAACACCAAATACGCAAAAAACTTGAAAAGCTTGAAATGGCCATAAAAGATAACCAAAACCCGCTAGACGCCATAATAACAGAAAAAGAACTTCTTGAAAAACTCAAGGACCTGCGACCAGGAAAAGCTTGCGGGACAGACGGCATACTAAACGAGATGATTAAACACGCAGACGACAAACTGAAACTGGCTATCCTAAAACTCTTCAACTTGGTTCTGAGTGTCGGTTATTTCCCTGACATCTGGAACAAAGGACTCATAACACCCATATACAAAAGTGGGGACAAAATCGACCCAAACAACTATCGAGGCATCTGTGTAAACAGTAACCTGGGGAAGGTATTCTGTAGCATCATAAACAAAAGACTTATAAACTTCCTTGAAGAGCACAATGTCTTGAGTAAAAGCCAAATTGGATTCCTGCCAAACTATAGAACATCCGATCATATCTTCACCCTACAGACCCTAATTGACAAACACGTTCACCATAACAAAAGCAAAATCTACGCATGCTTTGTAGATTTCCAGAAGGCTTTCGACTCCATCTGGCATGACGGTTTATTCCTGAAACTTATCGAAAGCGGGGTAGGAGGTAAAACATATGATGTAATTAAATCAATGTATACAAACAATAAATGTGCAGTTAAAATTGGAGACAAACAAACAAAATACTTCCCACAGGGGCGGGGGGTGACGCAGGGCTCGCCAATCTCACCGACACTCTTTAATATTTACATTAATGGATTGGCAAAACTACTTGAACAATCTACAGCACCCGGCCTCACCCTATATGAATCCAAGGTTAAATTCCTCCTCTATGCCGACGACCTGGTTCTGCTGTCACCAACTAAGGAGGGTCTACAGCAGAACCTGGACCTGCTGGAGTCGTACTGCCAGACTTGGGCCCTGACAATAAATCCCCAAAAAACCAAAGTCCTTGTGTTCCAGCAAAGATCCAAACAACATGGATCCACAATAAATTTCACAGTAGGAACAACCAAAATTGAACAAACCACTCACTACACATACTTGGGCTTAAAAATCAGTTCTACGGGAAACTTCAAACTGGCTGTGAATGAACTGAAAGAGAAAGCAAGAAGGGCTTTCTATGCCATCAAAAAATCAATCCAAATAGAAATCCCAATTAGCATTTGGCTCAAAATTTTCAAATCAGTAATTGAACCAATTGCACTCTATGGCAGTGAGGTCTGGGGACCACAAACACAACAAGATTTTGCAAAATGGGACAAACACCCAATTGAGATCCTACATGCGGAATTCTGTAAAAGTATCCTCCGGACTCAAAGGAAAACAGTAAACAACGCATGCAGGGCGGAACTAGGCCAATACCCATTAATAATCACTATCCAAAAAAGAGCCACCAAATTTTGGAATCACCTACAAATGAGCAACCCCCAATGCTATCACTACGACGCCCTGAAATGCCAAGAGCTGACCATAAAGAAGAATACCCTCAGTCAACTAGTCCTGGGACTCAATAAAGTAACTAATAACAATACAAACAATAACCAGCCCCAGGACAGTGACAGGGTAACACAAAGAATTCGACCCAACACAATCGTCGCTAAGCAAAAGGAAAAATATCTGTCATATTGGGCAGAAACAACAAAAACCCAAAGCAAACTCAATTGCTACTTGGCCCTAAACAGACAATACAACATAGCTGATTACCTGACCATGGTAAAGGATAACAAACTGAGAAGAACCTTGACAAGGTACAGACTTAGCGAACATAGCCTAGCGATCGAAAAAGGCAGACACAGGCAGACCAGGCTGCCAAGAGAAGACAGGATATGCTCTCACTGCAGTCAGGGAGTAGTTGAGACAGAGATGCACTTCCTCACAGCCTGTGGAAAATATCAGGGCATCAGAGAGAATTTCTATCAAAAATTCTCACAAATATGCCCTGAATTCAGAAATCTGACTGACAACCAAAAACTCCCATTCCTACTGGGGGAGGAGAGAAGCTGTGTAACACTGGCGGCACACTATGTTACAGCTTGCCATGAACAGAGGGACAACCAGTAAACTAAGACAAGAGTATATATAAACAAGGCGAATGTATATTTATACACTCAGGGATATACCTGTTTATACACTGTATGAATGGAACCGCGTTTATGTGTTCAACCATAAATGTATTTTGATGCTTTGGCAACATAAGATGTACCTTATCATGCCAATAAAGCGATTTGTATTGTATTGTATTGGTGATACGCGGATTTGAGGTCGATAGTCGAGAAGACTCGGTATTGCGCAATCTGGTTGACCATTTCTGATATGCGGGGTAAAGGGTAGGCGTCCAGCTGGGTATAAATATTAACAGTCTGGCTGTAGTCAATTACCATCCGTTTCTTTTCGCTATTTTTAACTATGACTACTTGGGCACGCCACGGGCTGGTACTGCATTCAATAATGCCTTCCCGCAGGAGTCTGTCCACTTCCGCCTTGATAAAGTGTCTGTCTTCCAGACTGTACCGTCTACTTTTGGTCGCTATGGGCCTACAGTTCGGAGCGAGATTAGCGAATAAAGAGGGCGGGCTGATTTTTAAGGTTGATAGGCCACAGACTGTGAGTGGCGGCTGGGACCCGCCATATGCTAGCGTGACACTTTCGTGGTGGCACTGGAAGTCCAGGCCCAAGATTACATTAACACAGAGTTCTGGCATCACGAGGAGTTTAAAATCCTTGTAGTCCGTGCCTTTTACAGTCAGTGTTACCACACAGTAACCCAAAATGTCCGAAGTGTGGGGCTTAGCAGCCATAGCAATTCTACTCCGTGTAGGGGTTACCGTTAATGAGTGCCGCCGTACCAGGCTAGGGTGGATAAAACTCTCGGTACTCCCACAGTCAATTAAACATTTCGTTAAATTCCCGTTTACCTGTATGTCCATCATGGATTTTGTCAACGGGTGTGGCCTGGATTGATCCACCGTGATCGAAGCCACTGTTGGGCCCTGGGCGGCCGTTGAGTCGGGAAAAGATGGCGGATCCCAAGATGGCGGCCCGCACGGCACGCACGAGGCGGTGACGGAGTTGGAAATCGGATTCCCCCTGCAGACTTTGCTAAAATGCCCCTTTTTCTTACATTTGAAGCATGTAGCGTCCTTCGCTGGGCATCGTTGTCTGGGGTGCTTGGCCTGGCCGCAGAAGTAGCATTTCGGGCCTCGAGACATTGCCGCTGTAGTAGGACTCCTGGGTGAACTTCTGTGTGGGGACTCCAGCGGCGTAGAGCTGGTCTGAGACCTGGATGGGGAAGATGGCTGATTCCAAGATGGCGGCCCCCTCGGCGCGCACGAGGCGGTGAGGGCCGCATGGCCGGAAGAATAAGAGTCAGAGTTTTTCTGGGCCACGTCCAGCGATCGCGCAGTGGCCACTGCCTTTTTTAAGTCCAGGACCTCCTTCTCCAGCAGTCTCTGCCGGATATAAGTCGATTTGAGGCCTGTGATGAAGGAATCGCGGACCAATTCGTCAGAGTATGCGTTGGCCGTCACGGCCTTGCAGTTACAGTCCCGGACCAGGTCCTTTAGGCCCTGTAAGAAATCGTCCATTGATTCCTCTGGTTGCTGCCTGCGTGTAGCCAGCAGATGTCTGGCGTACA
The DNA here is from genome assembly GCF_052327205.1 of Somniosus microcephalus. Classification (NCBI taxonomy): domain Eukaryota; kingdom Metazoa; phylum Chordata; class Chondrichthyes; order Squaliformes; family Somniosidae; genus Somniosus; species Somniosus microcephalus. The sequence goes on along the minus strand of NC_141019.1, from coordinate 31,831,845 downwards.
CTTCGTTTACCGGCCTCTGGTATTGGGCCTTCAGGATAGTGATGGCCTCCGTGTAAGAGGTGGCGTCCCGGATGAACGAATAAATCCGATGACTTACGCGAGTAGTCAGTAGACTCAGTTTATCTACCTCGCTAGCGGATGAGGCCCCCGCGAAGAGTTCGAAGCATTTGAGCCAGTGTCCAAATTGATTTGATGCTTCAGCAGAATGTGGATCCAAGTCCAGACGCTCTGGTTTTAGGAGTCGATCCATCCTAGTATTCTTCAGTGATTAAAATTGATGGGCCTTCAATAACCACAAAACTAGAAGTTATAGACTTAAACAAGTTGGCTTTCAATCACTAAGATCAGAGCTAGCATCTCAACACGCCGACTGGTTCACAGGAATGAGTCATACAGATCCTGGGATCTTTATGTAAGAAGTCACACAACACCAGGTTATAGTCCAACAGCTTTATTTGAAATCACAAGCTTTCGGAGCGCTGCTCCTTCTTCAGGTGAAGTGGAGAAATGCATAAAGACACAGCTTATATAGTCAGAGAATCATGTCAGATGTTTACAGGTAACCTTTCCAACTGCCATTTATCACACCTCGGCAGAGAGATAATCACAGCAGTCAAAGGTGTGAATGGTGTCCAAACAGGTCAGTCAGGGAAACATTACATCAAAGAACAATGAGGTGGGGTCACAAGGGGTCAAATATTGCAGATGCTGGGGTCTGTATGAAAAACAAAAAAAAAAACAGACAAAAAACATTTTTTTTTGGCTGGAAATCACAGCAGGTCCGGCCGCATCTGTAGAGAGAACAAGCCAATGTCGACTCGAGTCTGGATGACCCTGCATCAGGTGGGGTTACATGTAGCGTGACATGAACCCAAGATCTCGGTTGAGGCCGTCCTCATGGGTGCGGAACTTGGCTATCAGTTTCTGCTCGACGATTTTGCGTTGTCGTGTGTCTCGAAGGCCACCTTGGAGAATGCTTACCCGAAGATCGGAGGCTGAATGTCCTTGACTGCTGAAGTGTTCCCCGACTGGGAGGGAACACTCCTGCCTGGTGATTGTTGCATGGTGTCCGTTCATCCGTTGTCGCAGTGTCTGCATGGTCTCGCCGATGTACCATGCTCCGGGGCATCCTTTCCTGCAACGTATGAGGTAGACAACATTGGCCGAGTCACATGAGTATGTACCATGTACCTGGTGGGTGGTGTCCTCACGTGTGATGATGGTATCTGTGTTGATGATCTGGCATGTCTTGCAGAGGTTGCTGTGGCAGGGTTGTGTGGTGTCGTGGTTGCTGTTCTCCTGAAGGCTGGGTAATTTGCTGCGAACGATGGTCTGTTTGAGGTTAGGCGGCTGTTTGAAAGCGAGTAGTGGAGGCGTGGGGATGGCCTTAGCGAGGTGTTCGTCGTCATCGATGACATGTTGAAGGCTGCGAAGAACATGGCGTAGTTTCTCCGCTCCGGGGAAGTACTGGACGACGAAGGGTACTCTGTTGGTTGTGTCCCGTGTTTGTCTTCTGAGGAGGTCTATGCGATTTTTCACTGTGGCCCGTCGGAACTGTCGATCGATGTGATAAATGGCAGTTGGAAAGGTTACCTGTAAACATCTGACATGATTCTCTGACTATATAAGCTGTGTCTTTATGCATTTCTCCACTTCACCTGAAGAAGGAGCAGCGCTCCGAAAGCTTGTGATTTCAAATAAAGCTGTTGGACTATAACCTGGTGTTGTGTGACTTCTTACATTTGTCCACCCCAGTCCAACTCCGGCATCTCCACACCTGGGATCTTTATGTAAGAGAAGTCAGGGGCGGAGCCAAGAGCCAAGACCTGGAACCTCCCAGGTTAGTCGGGAAAGAGGAAGTGAAACTATACACAGTGGGGGAGGGTAATAAACATGAGTGCAAAACGGATACAGGACCAAGACAAACAGATTTCATTACACCCTGCATCTAACCCGTGCTGTACCTTCCCTGGGAGTGTTTAATGGGACATTGTAGAGGGAGCTTTACTCTGTATCTAACCCATGCTGTAGCTGCCCTGGAAGTGCTTGATGGGTATGTGTGCAGGGAGCTTTACTCGGTACCTAGCGACCCGTGCTGTACCTGCCCTGGGAGTGTTTGACGGGACAGTGCAGAGGGAGCTTTACTCTGTATCTAACCCGTGCTGTACCTGTCCTGGGAATGTTTGATGGGACAGTGTAGAGGGAGCTTTACTCTGTATCGAACCCGTGCTGTACCTGCCCTGGGAGTGTTTGATGGGACAGTGTAGAGGCAGCTTTACTCTGTATCTAACACCGTGCTGTACCTGCCCTGGGAGTGTTTGATGGGACAGTGTAGAGGGAGCTGTACTCTGTATCTAACCCATGCTGTACCTGCCCTGGGAGTGTTTAATGGGACAGTGTAGAGGGAGCTTTACTCTGTATCTAACACCGTGCTGTACCTGCCCTGGGAGTGTTTGATGGGACAGTGTAGAGGGAACTTTACTCTGTATCGAACCCGTGCTGTACCTGTCCTGGGAATGTTTGATGGGACAGTGTAGAGGGAGCTTTACTCTGTATCTAACCCGTGCTGTACCTGTCCTGGGAATGTTTGATGGGACAGTGTAGAGGGAGCTTTACTCTGTATCGAACCCGTGCTGTACCTGCCCTGGGAGTGTTTGATGGGACAGTGTAGAGGCAGCTTTACTCTGTATCTAACACCGTGCTGTACCTGCCCTGGGAGTGTTTGATGGGACAGTGTAGAGGGAGCTGTACTCTGTATCTAACCCATGCTGTACCTGCCCTGGGAGTATTTAATGGGACAGTGTAGAGGGAGCTTTACTCTGTATCTAACACCGTGCTGTACCTGCCCTGGGAGTGTTTGATGGGACAGTGTAGAGGGAACTTTACTCTGTATCGAACCCGTGCTGTACCTGCCCTGGGAGTGTTTGATGGGGACAGTGTAGAAGGAGCATTACTCTGCATCTAACCCGTGCTCTACCTGCCCTGGGAGTGATTGATGGGGACAGTGTAGAGGGAGCATTTCCCTGCATCTAACCCGTGCTGTACCTTCCCTGGGAGTGTTTAATGGGACATTATAGAGGGAGCTTTACTCTGTATCTAACCCATGCTGTAGCTGCCCTGGGAGTGTTTGATGGGTATGTGTACAGGGAGCTTTACTCGGCATCTAGCGACCCGTGCTGTACCTGCCCTGGGAGTGTTTGATGGGACAGTGTAGAGGGAGCTTTACTCTGTATCTAACCCATGCTGTACCTGCCCTGGGAGTGTTTGACGGGACAGTGCCGAGGGAGCTTTACTCTGTATCGAACCCGTGCTGTACCTGCCCTGGGAGTGTTTGATGGGACAGTGTAGAGGCAGCTTTACTCTGTATCTAACCCAGTGCTGTACGTGCCCTGGGAGTGTTCCATGGGGCAGTGTAGAGGGAGCTGTACTCTGTATCTAACCCATGCTGTACCTGCCCTGGGAGTGTTTAATGGGACAGTGTAGAGGGAGCTTTACTCTGTATCTAACACCGTGCTGTACCTGCCCTGGGAGTGTTTGATGGGACAGTGTAGAGGGAACTTTACTCTGTATCTAACCCGTGCTGTACCTGCCCTGGGAGTGTTTGATGGGGACAGTATAGAGGGAGCTTTACTCTGTATCTAACCCCGTGCTCTACCTGCCCTGGGAGTGTTTGATGGGACAGTGTAGAGGGAGCTTTACTCTGTATCTAACCCGTGCTGTACCTGCCCTGGGAGTGTTTGACGGGACAGTGCAGAGGGAGCTTTACTCTGTATCTAACCCGTGCTGTACCTGTCCTGGGAATGTTTGATGGGACAGTGTAGAGGGAGCTTTACTCTGTATCTAACCCGTGCTGTACCTGCCCTGGGAGTCTTTGATGGGTATGTGTAGAGGGAATTTTACTCTGTATCTAGCGACCCGTGCTGTACCTGCCCTGCGAGTGTTTGATGGGACAGTGTAGAGGGAGCTTTACTCTGTATCTAACCCGTGCTGTACCTGCCCTGGGAGTGTTTGGTGGGGCAGTGTAGAGGGAGCTTTACTCTGTATCTAACCCATGCTGTACCTGCCCTGGGAGTGTTTGATGGGACAGCGTAGAGGGAGCTTTACTCTGTATCTAACCCATGCTGTACCTGCCCTGGGAGTGTTTGATGGGGACAGTGTAGAAGGAGCATTACTCTGCATCTAACCCGTGCTGTACCTGCCCTGGGAGTGTTTAATGGGACATTGTAGAGGGAGCTTTACTCTGCATCTAACCCATGCTGTAGCTGCCCTGGGAGTGCTTGATGGGTATGTGTGCAGGGAGCTTTACTCGGTACCTAGCGACCCGTGCTGTACCTGCCCTGGGAGTGTTTGACGGGACAGTGCAGAGGGAGCTTTACTCTGTATCTAACCCGTGCTGTACCTGTCCTGGGAATGTTTGATGGGACAGTGTAGAGGGAGCTTTACTCTGTATCGAACCCGTGCTGTACCTGCCCTGGGAGTGTTTGATGGGACAGTGTAGAGGCAGCTTTACTCTGTATCTAACCCAGTGCTGTACGTGCCCTGGGAGTGTTTCATGGGGCAGTGTAGAGGGAGCTGTACTCTGTATCTAACCCATGCTGTACCTGCCCTGGGAGTGTTTAATGGGACAGTGTAGAGGGAGCTTTACTCTGTATCTAACACCGTGCTGTACCTGCCCTGGGAGTGTTTGATGGGACAGTGTAGAGGGAACTTTACTCTGTATCGAACCCGTGCTGTACCTGCCCTGGGAGTGTTTGATGGGGACAGTGTAGAAGGAGCATTACTCTGCATCTAACCCGTGCTCTACCTGCCCTGGGAGTGATTGATGGGGACAGTGTAGAGGGAGCATTTCCCTGCATCTAACCCGTGCTGTACCTTCCCTGGGAGTGTTTAATGGGACATTGTAGAGGGAGCTTTACTCTGTATCTAACCCATGCTGTAGCTGCCCTGGGAGTGTTTGATGGGTATGTGTACTGTGGTGTATGTGCCTTTAAAAGCAATTGTGGTGTATGTGCCTTTAAGAGCCCCAGGTGTGCGCAATGCCGGTAATTGCCACTTGGGCTATATAAGCCTGTGTATTGTGTATATCCTTTAGAACCCCCCCCCAGACTTGCTTAGTAAATACCTATGAACCAACTCCTGTCTTCAGTGTCTTTATCTACACACGGACACTACAGTGGCGACGAAGTGGAAACGGACTTACCTGCAATTCGGCAGCACCTCAAGGACATCGATTCCTCCAGCGTCCAGAAGACTCAAGGAAGTAAGAGAAACTGTGGTTTCACCAGCTGGCCAAGCTGGTGGCAGGTACTGCGCTAATCCTTCCTGGGCGTAAGGCTGGGGCTCCAGCGGCGGGCTCTACAGCTGAGACAGGCAGCGAAATCGGAGGCAAGCAATAACGGACTGGGAGGGTGCACTCGGGAGACGGCCGGCGCGGCAAGCAGGTCAGCGTTTAGACCTCCGTCGGGAACGAGTCTCCAACAGTGAATAAACGGAAACCACAGTAAAACAGCATTGTTATCGGTAGCAGCGGCGGGAAAGCGCAGGAAGCGCCATATCGTTGCTACAGAGAGAAAAAAAAAGCGCGGGAAGCGCCATATCTTTTTTTGAAATGCCTAAGTCTGGCAATATTGATGCTTTTGATAACGAAACAGAGCCTAACTTTGGCAATATTGATGTTTTTGATAACAAGATAGAGGATTGGACCACATATGTAGAAAGAGTGGAGGTGTTTTGCACCGCAAATGGAATAGAAGATGAAAAAAAAGCTTCAGTGCTTCTGGATCTAATGGGCGCAGAAACATACAAGCTGTTACGCAACTTAATCACTCCAGCCGAACCGATGGACAAGAATTTTGAGGAGATTGTTGATACCCTACACTGCCAATTCGAGGCAGGACTGGCAGATTCTCTGCAAGACAAATTCATCTGCGATCCCCTAAGTGTAGAAACACAAAAAAAGGTATCTTCTGGAAAAGATTTAACACTGGACAAGGCTTTCAGTGCAATAGGAGCGGCAAAGATACAGCAAAGGCCACAGGACTTCGGCACCCATGAAATGACACGGGGTTTCGAAAGATGTTATCGCTGCGGCAGATCCAACCATGACCAGAGGGATTGCTGGTTCAAAGAAAAAGCATGCAGGCGATGCGGAAAGATGGGACACATTCCACGTGTATGCCGATCTGAAAATAAAAAATCCACTAATGGGAAAAGAATCAATAAGGAAAAGCACAGAAAGGTACAAATGATGACGGACAGTAGCTCCAAAGACCAGAAGAGCGATAGCGACTCCGGGAACAAGAGACTGAGCTCTCTCAAATTACATAATGTAATTGCCAATGAAGATTACCAGACCATTTGGGTTACCCTCATAATAGCAGGGTCCCCAGTTAAAATGGAGCTAGATACAGGATCAGCTCTAACCGTAATAAATCGACGAGATTACGAGAGGCTATTTTCGCATATACCTCTAAAAGACACATCCATTATCTTAAAAACATATACGGGGCAGAAAGTATACCCCAAAGGAAAAATAAAGGTGCCTGTGGTATACAACGGCAAAGAAATACAAAAGTTGTATTTATACATTCTACAAGATGGTGGTCCACCGTTGTTGGGACGTGAATGGATAAGGAAGATACGTTTAGACTGGCACTCCATTCAGGCACTGACGGTGACCAGTAAGGAAAAAAACAATGATGACATCATACCTGAACGATTAAAAGACATCTTGGCCAACGCCAAAGAAGTGTTTCAAGAGAAACTAGGAACCTTGAAAGGCATCACCGCCTCAATAAAAGTGGAAGATGCAGCAATTCCAAAATTTTTTAAGGCAAGACCGGTGCCATACGCAATACGTCCAGCAGTCGAGGCAGAGCTGGAGAATTTGGAAAAGGCAGGCGTATTATCCAAAATAGATTGGAGCGAATGGGCAACACCCATCGTTCCAGTCATGAAAAAAGCATTGAAAAATAACTCTGAGGAACAGAGAAAAATTCGCATCTGTGGGGACTTTAAGGTGACTGTAAACCCGGTCCTTCACACGGTACAGTATCCTCTTCCGAGGATAGAAGATATTTTCGCCTCACTATCCGGAGGAAAACGTTTCACAAAAATTGACTTGGCACAGGCATATCTACAGATGGAGGTTGAGGAGACCTCTAAAAAGTATCTCACAATAAACACACACAAAGGCCTGTACCAGTACAATCGACTGTTTTTTGGAGTAGCATCAGCTCCAGCTATCTGGCAAAGAGCTATGGAGCAAGTCCTGCAAGGGATTCCGGGGACTCAGTGTTACCTAGACGACATCCTTATAACAGGAGAAAACGACAATGAGCACCGTGCCAATTTGGAGCAGGTGCTCACTAGGCTGAAAGAACGGGGCCTACGAGTAAATCGCCCCAAGTGCGAATTTTTCCAAAATCAGATATCATATTGTGGCCACATAATTAATAAGGAAGGGTTGCATAAGTCACCTGAGAAAATTGAAGCAGTTATAAAAGCCCCAGCACCTGAAAATGTTTCACAATTGAGGTCATTCCTGGGATTAATAAATTACTATCATAAATTTTTACCGAACTTATCAACTATTCTACACCCTCTTAATGATCTTCTACACACAGGAGTGATTTGGAAATGGAACGAAGACTGTAAACGTGCCTTCCATAAATGTAAAGACTTAATCACATCCGAGAAAGTTTTGGCTCATTACAACCCATCACTACCAATCAGACTGGCGTGCGATGCATCCCCTTACGGCATAGGAGCGGTATTGTCCCATAGATTCCCTGATGGCTCGGAACGGCCGATAGCTTTTGCGTCACGCTCATTGAACTCAGCTGAGCGTAACTATTCCCAGATAGACAGGGAAGCACTCAGCCTGGTATGGGGAGTGAAGAAATTCAACCATTACCTACACGGACAAAAATTTACCTTGCTGACTGACCATCAACCCCTCATCTCCATATTCAACCCTAAGAAAGGTGTCCCCATTATGACGGCACAAAGACTACAGAGGTGGTCCCTTTTTCTAGGGGCACACCAATACAACATTGAATACAAAGGGTCAAAACAGCATGGGAATGCTGACGGTTTATCGCGCCTGCCGTTGCCAACGATAGAAGAGGCACCTACAGTAGACCCAGTAGAGATATTCCACTCTACCATAGTGGAATGTCTACCGGTGACAAATTCTGCCATTGAAAGGGAGACCAGAAATGACCCTACTCTCTCACGGGTCTACGATTTAACAATGAAGGGATGGCCAGCACATGGCGAACCACTGTTGCCAGCATTCTCGCAAAGAAGAGAACAGCTGTCAGTGTGCCGAGGAACCTTGATGTGTGGATCCGGAGTGGTGATTCCACCCAAACTCCAGGATAAAGTGCTAAAGGAGCTTCACGAGGGGCATCTGGGTGGAGTGAAAATGAAGAACCTAGCTAGGGCGTTTGTATGGTGGCCAGGTATCAATGGAGACATCGAAGACATGACCAAGAGCTGCCTAGGATGCCAGAAGGTCCAAAATGCTCCGCCACAGGCCCCTCTACATCCATGGGAGTGGCCCTCATCTCCCTGGCAAAGGGTGCACATCGACTTTGCTGGTCCATTTATGGACTCAATGTTCTTAATCGCAGTTGATGCACACTCCAAGTGGCCGGAGGTAATAAAGATGTCCTCCACCACCACGGAAAAAACCATCACAGTATTAAGGACCATATTTGCCAGGAATGGGCTGCCGGAACAGATATGTTCTGATAATGGACCGCAATTTGTGTCCGAAGAATTCAGAAAGTTCTTAAAGAACAATGGGGTAAAGCACTACACGTCCGCCCCATACCATCCCGCCACCAATGGATTGGCTGAAAGGTTTGTCCAGACCTTTAAGAAGGCCATAAAGGCCATGGGTAATGAAAACATAAAACTTCAGCACAAGGTGGATAACTTCTTATTTGCATATAGGAATGCAACACATATGGTTACAAACCAAACTCCCGCCATGATGTTCTACAATAGAAACCTAAGATGCCGGCTGGATTTGGTCAAGCCCAACATCCGAAGGGACGTGGAGAACCGGCAGATTCAGGGCATGAATGAAAGGCCAACTAGGGCCTTCCAGATAGGCCAACCGGTTTTGGCCCGGGACTACCGTACCGAGAAATGGCAGCCTGGAACTATCTGCACACGACTAGGACCACTGATGTATACCGTGGACATCGGAGAAAGCATAATAAGGCGCCATGCTGACCAAATCATCAAGTCATCCGAAAAGGGACAACCTACACCACCACGCTATACATCTAACGATGAAGTAGAGATATCCATATCTACCTCCGATCCGGTGATACTGGAACCCGATGAACCCGACACTGGCCTTCAAGCCGAATCAGCCTTGCCAGAAGAACCTACTACACCACCAGAAACTACTACACCCCCGAGGCGTTATCCGGACCGAGTCAGGAAGCCTCCTGAGAGACTAACATATAATTAATTAATACAGCAATGTATATTATTTTGCATATAACATGTAATTAATAATTACTTAAAATATGATGTACTAGTTAGCTAGAAGGGGAGGAATTGTGGTGTATGTGCCTTTAAAAGCAATTGTGGTGTATGTGCCTTTAAGAGCCCCAGGTGTGCGGAATGCCGGTAATTGCCACTTGGGCTATATAAGCCTGTGTATTGTGTATATCCTTTAGAACCCCCCCCAGACTTGCTTAGTAAATACCTATGAACCAACTCCTGTCTTCAGTGTCTTTATCTACACACGGACACTACATGTACAGGGAGCTTTACTCTGTATCTAGCGACCCGTGCTGTACCTGCCCTTGGAGTGTTTGACGGGACAGTGCAGAGGGAGCTTTACTCTGTATCTAACCCGTGCTGTACCTGCCCTGGGAGTGTTTGATGGGACAGTGTAGAGGGAGCGTTACTCTGTATCTAAGCCGTGCTGTACCTGCCCTGGGAGTGTTTGATGGGACAGTGTAGAGGAAGCTTTACTCTGTATCTAACCCAGTGCTGTACGTGCCCTGGGAGTGTTTCATGGGGCAGTGTAGAGGGAGCTGTACTCTGTATCTAACCCATGCTGTACCTGCCCTGGGAGTGTTTAATGGGACAGTGTCGAGGGAGCTTTACTCTGTATCTAACCCCGTGCTGTACCTGCCCTGGGAGAGCTTGATGGAGACAGTGTAGAGGGAGCTTTACTCTGTATCTAACCCGTGCTGTACCTGCCCTGGGAGTGTTTGATGGGGACAGTGTAGAGGAAGCTTTACTCTGTATCTAACCCGTGCTGTACCTGTCCTGGGCGTGTTTGCTGGGAGAGTGTACGGGGAGCATTATTCTGTATCTAACTCGTGCTGTACCTGCCCTGGGAGTGTTTGATGGGACAGTGTAGAGGGAGCTTTACTCTGTATCTAACCCATGCTGTACCTGCTCTGGGAGTGTTTGGCGGGACAGTGTAGAGGGACCTTAGTCTCTATCTAACCCGTGCTGTACCTGCCCCTGGAAGTGTTTGTTGGGACAGTGTAGAGGGAGCTTTACTCTGTATCTAACCCGTGCTGTACCTGCCCTGGGAGTGTTTGATGGGACAGTGTAGAGGGAGCTTTACTCTGTATCTAACCCGTGCTGTACCTGCCCTGGGAGTGTTTGATGGGGCAGTGTAGAGGGAGCTTTACTCTGTATCTAACCCGTGCTGTACCTGCCCTGGGAGTGTTTGATGGGACAGTGTAGAGGGAGCTTTACTCTGTATCTAACCCGTGCTGTACCTGCCCTATGAGTGTTTGATTGGACGGTGTAGAGGGAGATTTACACTGTATCTAACCCCGTGCTGTACCTGCCCTTAAAGTGTTTGATGAGGCAGTGTAGAGGAAGCTTTACTCTGTATCTAACCCGTGCTGTACCTGCCCTGGGAGTGTTTGATGGGGACAGTATAGAGGGAGCTTTACTCTGTATCTAACCCCGTGCTCTACCTGCCCTGGGAGTGTTTGATGGGACAGTGTAGAGGGAGCTTTACTCTGTATCTAACCCCGTGCTGTACCTGCCCTGGGAGTGTTTGATGGGGCAGTGTAGAGGGAGCTTTACTCTGTATCTAACCCGTGCTGTACCTGCCCTGGGAGTGTTTGATGGGACAGTGTAGTGGGAGCTTTACTCTGTATCTAACCCGTGCTGTACCTGCCCTATGAGTGTTTGATTGGACGGTGTAGAGGGAGATTTACACTGTATCTAACCCCGTGCTGTACCTGCCCTGGGAGTGTTTGATGGGACAGTGTAGAGGAAGCTTTACTCTGTATCTAACCCGTGCTGTACCTGTCCTGGGCGTGTTTGCTGGGAGAGTGTATGGGGAGCATTATTCTGTATCTAACCCGTGCTGTACCTGCCCTGGGAGTCTTTGATGGGTATGTGTAGAGGGAATTTTACTCTGTATCTAGCGACCCGTGCTGTTCCTGCCCTGCGAGTGTTTGATGGGGCAGTGTAGAGGGAGCTGTACTCTGTATCTAACCCATGCTGTACCTGCTCTGGGAGCGTTTGGCGGGACAGTGTAGAGGGAGCTTTACTCTGTATCTAACCCGTGCTGTACCTGCCCTGGGAGTGTTTGATGGGGCAGTGTAGAGGGAGCTTTACTCTGTATCTAACCCGTGCTGTACCTGCCCTGGGAGTGTTTGATGGGGCAGTGTAGAGGGAGCTTTACTCTGTATCTAACCCGTGCTGTACCTGGCCTGGGAGTGTTTGATGGGACAGTGTACAGGGAGCTTTATTCTGTATCTAGCCCTGTGCTGTGCTTGCCCTGGGAGTGTTTGATGGGGACACTGTAGAGGGAGCTTTCCTCTGTATCTAACCCCGTGCTGTACCTGCCCTGGGAGTGTTTGACGGGACAGTGTAGAGGTAGCTTTACTCTGTATCTAACCCGTGCTGTACCTGGCCTGGGAGTGTTTGATGGGGACAGTGTCGAGGGAGCTTTACTCTGTATCTAACCCGTGCTGTACCTGCCCTGGGAGTGTTTGATCGGACTGTGTAAACTGAACTTTACTCTGTATCTAACCCGTGCTGTACCTGCCCTGGGAGTGTTTGATGGGACAGTGTAGAGGGAGCTTTACTCTGTATCTAACCCGTGCTGTACCTGCCCTGGGAGAGCTTTGATGTGCCTTCAATAACTCAAAGACAAGGAGTTTAAAGGATTCAACTAAGGCTTTTAATCACTAAGAACATTGCAGCATTACAGGTCTTCCCACATCGGGTTCGTCTGGTAGGAATGACTCATACAGCTCCTGAGACCTTTATATGGCAAAAGACAGGGGCGTAGACAATACACACAATAGGAACAAAAGGGGGCGGTTCACACAATACAAGCAGGTAAAACACATGGGCTGATGAAGGCATATATTTCTTCACATTCACCCCTTCTACAGATTTAGTCTGTCCGGGGGTGTGATAGTCCTTCCTGAACGTCGCAACAGTACCTCGGGTTCCGACCGGGGGTCCGTGGTGCCCTCCTGGGCATACCCATGTGCTGGGGGTGTTGCAGGTACTGCTGGGGGTGGTGAGGATACCTCTGGGGATGGTGGAGGTTCTTCTGGGGGTGGTGGTGATGCGTCGTCGTCGTCGCTTCCTGCCGAGGCGAGGTCCTTTATGGACACGGTGTCTTCACGCCCGTCGGCGTGCTTGACGTACGCGTACTGTGGGTTTGCGTGGAGTTTGTGTACTGCCTCCACGAGGGGATCCGTTTTGTGGCCCCTCACATGCTTCCGTAACAGGACTGTCCCTGGGGTGGAGAGCCACGAGGGTAGGGATACTCCTGAGGTTGATTTGCGGGGAAAAACAAACATCTTCTCGTGAGGAGTGGCGTTAGTAGCAGTACACAGTAGCGACCTTATCGAGTGGAGTACGTCTGGGAGGACCTCCTGCCAGCGGGAGGTGGGGAGGCCTTTAGACCTTAGTGCTAAGGTGACCGCCTTCCACACTGTCGCGTCCTCCCTCTCCATTTGCCCATTACCCCGGGGGTTATAACTAGTGGTCCGACTCGTGGCTATCCCCTTTGACAGCAGGTATTGGCGCAGTTCATCGCTCATGAACGACGCCCCCGTGTCAGTGTGGATGTAGTTGGGCATGCCGAACGTGCAAAACAGGTTGCCGAGGCACTTGATGACCGTGGCACTGGTCATATCTGGGCAGGGGTAGGCGAATGGGAAGCGGGAGTACTCGTCCACAATGTTGAGAAAGTACACATTGTGGTCGGTGGAGGGGAGTGGTCCCTTGAAATCTAAGCTCAGGCGCTCGAATGGCCGTGTAGCTTTGATCAGGTGGGCTCGGTCGGGCCTGAAAAAACGGGGCTTGCATTCCGCACAAGTGCGGCAGCCCCTGGTCATAGACCGGACCTCCTCGATGGAATAGGGCAGGTTACGGGATTTTATAAAGTGGAATAGCCGGGTGACCCCCGGGTGGCAGAGGCCATTGTGGAGGCCCTGTAGCCTGTCCCCCTGGATGCTGGCACACATCCCTCGTGATAGGGCGTCGGGGGATTCGTTGAGGGCCCCCGGCCTATATATTATGTCGTACTCAAACGCGGAGAGTTCGATCCGCCACCTGAGAATTTTGTCGTTCTTGATCTTCCCCCTCTGTTTGTTGTTAAACATGAAGGCTACTGACCGCTGGTCGGTAAGCAGGGTGAAGCGTTTGCCGGCTAGGTAGTGCCTCCAGTGCCGCACTGCCTCCACTATGGCCTGGGCCTCCTTCTCTACCGAGGAGTGCCTGATCTCAGGCCCTTGGAGGGTTCTTGAGAAAAAGGCTACGGGCCGCCCATCCTGGTTGAGAGTGGCTGCTAAAGCGAAGTCGGACGCATCGCTTTCGACCTGGAAAGGGATGTTTTCGTCCACTGCCCGCAGCGCGGCCTTCTCAATGTCGTGTTTAATGCTGTTGAAGGCGGCATGGGCCTCGGCCGTGAGCGGGAAGGACGTTGATTTCAGGAGGGGACGGGCCTTGTCGGAATAATTGGGGACCCATTGGGCGTAATAGGAGAAGAACCCCAGGCACCTTTTCAGGGCCTTGTGGGTGTTTGGTAGGGGTAGCTCCCGTAGGGGGCGCAATCGGTCGGGGTCCGGACCGATTTCCCCGTTTTCCACCACGCAGCCCAGGATACAGAGGCGCGTGGTGCTAAAGACACACTTATCCTCGTTGTAGGTGAGATTGAGTCTGAGGGCGGTTTTCAGAAATCTCGCGAGGTTCGAGTCGTGGTCTTGCTGGTCGTGGCCGCAGATGGTGACGTTGTCTAGGTATGGGTAGGTGGCTGTTAACTGGTTCTCATCGACCATGCGGTCCATCTCCCGCTGGAAGACCGAGACCCCGTTCGTTACCCCAAAGGGGACTCTGAGGAAGTGGTAGAGACGTCCGTTCGCCTCGAAGGCGGTGTATGGACGGTCCTCCGGCCTAATGGGGAGCTGGTGGTATGCCGATTTTAGGTCAATGGTGGAAAACACCCGGTATTGCGCGATTTGGTTAACCATATCTGCTATGCGGGGCAGAGGGTAGGCGTCTAGCTGGGTGTATAGATTAACCGTCTGGCTATAATCTATCACCATCCGCTTCTTTTCGCTACCCTTAACTACTACTACCTGGGCGCGCCACGGGCTGGTACTGCATTACCAGACGAACCCGATGTGGGAAGACCTGTAATGCTGCAATGTTCTTAGTGATTAAAATTGATGTGCCTTCAATAACTCAAAGACAAGGGCCTAGAAATTCAGTTGGTTGCGCCAGCCGTTAGCGCCTTAGGAGGAGTAGATGTCGGGCGCTAGGCGGCTAGCGGCCGGGCGCAGCGCGATCTGCGCCTCGCCCCAACTTCACTAGAGATTTAGTGGCGGCGCAAAGTCTTTGCGCGCGCTCAGCTGCGTGCGCAGATCATGACGTCATTTCCTCGTGCAACGCCCTTTGTGCGCCCCCAACCGGAAATTCAGTCGCGATGCCCCATTGTGCGCCTGGCGCCCCTAGCGACTGTTAGAGTGGAACGGTGCTGAGTCGATGCGGGGCGCGGGGGGCGCAAATTAAAGGGCACTCCTCCTGCACTATAAAAGGCTGCCATTTCGCAGCACGCCCTCTTGAGAAACGGATCTTTGGAGAGAGACCAAGGTAGAGAGCTTTCTGCTTTGGCCCAACACTCGGACAGGTACTTGTGGCTTCAGGCCACAGCTTTCCACTTGTCTTTGCCTTCATTGACATCTCATTGTTTGCCAGCATATTATGGGGGCTGCAATGGGTGTAAATGCTGGCTTTCTCAATTACATCCAAAGGGCTCACAGACACCGTGAGAGAGTGGCAGCCCTGGCTAGACGGAGAGGGGGCAACAGGCGTCGGGAAAGGAGGCCTTACCCACCCAGGGTATACCGCCAGCAGTTCTCCTATCTCAACATGTCTGACGAGCAGTGTGTTCGGAGGCTGCGATTCAGAAGGGAGGTGGTCACAGAGATCTGCCACCTGCTTGGCGGTGATCTGATGCCACAGCTGAGGAGCAGGATGTCTCTGTCGGTGGCAGTGAAGGTGACGGTGGCTCTCAACTTCTATGCCACCGGCTCCTTCCAATCCGCTACTGGGGACATTGCCAACATCTCCCAGTTCGCCGTGCATTGCTGCATCCGCCAGGTGACCAGTGCCCTTTTCAAAAGGAGATGTCAGTTCATCTCCTTCTCCATGGCCCTTGCCAAGCAGCAACAGCGTGCAATGGGCTTTGCAGCATTCGCGGGCTTCCCCATGGTGCAGGGCGCCATTGACTGCACGCATGTGGCTTTGCGGGCACCTCTGGAGAATGCCGAGGATTACCGCAACCGGAAGGGCTACCATTCGCTGAACATCCAGCTGGTGTGTGACCACAGGCAGCTCATCCTAGCTGTCAATGCCCGCTTTCCAGGCAGCAGCCACGATGCCTTCATCCTGCGACAGACTTCTGTGGCAGACATGTTCCAGGCACAGCCTCACCCACGAGGATGGCTTATCGGGGACAAAGGCTATCCTTTGTGTACCTGGCTGATGACCCCGCTCCGTGCGCCCAGCACCCCTGCTGAAGAGGGATACAATGAGAGCCATCAAGCGACCAGGAACATCATCGAACAAACAATCGGCGTCCTGAAGCAACGGTTCCGCTGTCTGGATCGTTCCGGTGGAGCCCTACAGTATTCGCCGGAGCGAGTCTCCCATTTCGTGGTCGTTTGCTGCATGCTGCACAGCCTGGCTATCCGCAGGACTCAGGCACTGCCACCAGAGATTGGAGGACCACCTCAGGAGGAGGAGGAGGAGGAGGAGGACCAGGACCAGCACAGGAGGGAGGCAGAAAGTGCAAGGGCCGCCCGTCGCCGGCTTATTGAACGTCGGTTCTAGGCCCCCTCTCAGGGAATGGCTTGTGCCAATGTCAGCAGATGAATGTAGCCGCTCCACAAGCCCTCAGCCGAGCAGGGCAACCAGGACTTAACCAAAAAACCATGCACACTGCAATTTAACAACAATAATTTATTGCAAACCTCTGCCCTTCCCACATTACATCCTCATGTGGAGAAGCCCCCTCCAAAAACACAAAACTACCAGTCTCGGCCTTACAAAAAGAAAGACACCAGTCTCGGCCTTACAAAAACACAACTGCACCAGTCTCGGCCTTACAAAAAGAAAGAAAGACACCAGTCTCGGCCTTACAAAAACACAACTGCACCAGTCTCGGCCTTACAAAAAGAAAGAAAGACACCAGTCTCGGCCTTACAAAAACACAACTGCACCAGTCTCGGCCTTACAAAAAGCACCAGGCATTTGTGCATACCTTCTACTTTTTGCCCTGCAAGGGCGATGCCTTTCGCATCCTTGCCTGGCCCCTGCCCGCCCTGCAGCTCCTCCTCAATGGGAGCCCAGTGGCTGCAGCAAGGCTGGGGGAAGGCTGCTGAGGGGCAGATGGCGAGACGGCAGATGCCCTTGGGGGTCGGCCTGCACCAGCTCTGGCCTTGGAGTGGCCGGCTGCTGACTGCTCCAACTCTGGCTGGGCGGCAGCAGTCTGTCCAGCGGCTCGTGGCAGCTGCAATGGCGGAGTGGCAGTGTCGGCTGCAGGAATGGTGCCAACCTGGCAGATCGCAGGTGCTCGCTGGTCGCCTGAGACATTGGCACTCGCACGGGCCAGCACTGCAGCATGCGCAGCAAACAGCTGAAGAACAGACTGCTGGGCTGCTGCTGCACGGCGAGTGCCCTGGCGATGCCTGGCTGATCCAGCGAGGGTGGCAGCAGTTAGTGCCCGTGTGGCCCTGGTCTGTGTCCGCATGACAACAGCCAGTGAATGGACGGCACGACTGAGCACTTGGCTCGACGCCGCCTGTGCTGCCGCGAAGTCCTGTAGACTCCTGGCCTGTGCTGCTCCAAATTGCTGCACACTCCTTGACAAAGACTCAATGGAGTCAGGCATTCTTGCCACTGCAGCCATGAGCTCATTGTGCCTGCGCTCAGCCTGGACGGCCATTTCCTCCAGGAGCCGCACCTCCTCTGCGCTGACCGGCGCAGGACTGGAGGCCGCACTCACCCTCTGGGGAGAAGTCCGCCGAGCTTCCCCACCCCTCCCGCGTTGCTGCAGGCCGCTGGGCCCCGGAGCTTCACTCTCCTCCGACCCTTCCCCCCGGCTCCCCTCCAGGGAAGACGTGTCCCCTACATCGCCATGGGCTGGCGCGGCTGAGGGTGGCACTGATGGGCCGGCTTCCTCTTCCTCCTCCTCGTATTCCGAAGCGCTGACAGTGGCAGCTTGAGGGCCCGCCTCCTCACCTGGCGATTCACCATCTGAAAGCAGGAAGGCACAAGAGTAGCTTTAGAGTGAGGACAGGGCGGCAGCGAGGGAGGCATGAGTGGTGCCATTCACTGCATTGGTCGGACAGTGGCAAAGGATGCTGATCTGAGGCGCAAGTGGAACGAGCGAAGTCAAAAAGGTGATGCCCTTACCATTGGTGCCCAGAACAGGGTCGGCATCTCCACTGGTGACGGGTCCAATCAGCCGGCCTGCCATAATGCGCTCCACACGCTGGTCGAGGTCGGAGAGCTCTTTTACGTCAGGATGGCCTCCCCCGGTGTCAATTCGTTTCCGCCGGTTGTGCGCCACCTTGGCCTGCAAGAGAAAGGACGGCCTCTAAGTACAGTGTGAAGCCCTGATCTTGTCTGCACTGCCTCCCATGGTCGAATAGCTTGTACGGTGTGAAGCCCTGATCTTGTCTGCACTGCCTCCCATGGTCGAATAGCTTGTACGGTGTGAAGCCCTGATCTTGTCTGCAATGCCTCCCATGGTCGAATAGCTTGTACAGTGTGTAAAGTGCTGAATGTGCAAGTGATTTTCATGACAGTCCCATAGCTGCTGGATGAGGGCTGGCCATTAGGGCTTTCAGATCCCTTTGCCCATAAAGTGAGGTGCACATGCAGGAATGAGGAGGACACTGGAAAGGGTACTCACCCTGACAACCCGAGTGAGGTCATTGAATTTCTTCCGGCATTGCACAGGAGTCCTGGCAACCACGCTGTTGGAAGACACCCTGTTTGAGACCTCCCTCCAGGCTTTCCGGTAGGCGCTGGGCAGCGGCCTCTTGCCACCTTCTGGGAACAGAACATGGCGCCTGCGCTCCACTCCGCCAACCAGCAGCCTCAGGTCACCGTCGCTGAAGCGCTGCGTTCTCTCCCTGGCCTTCTCCATAGCCCTGGGCGTTGTGCAGGTGAAGCTGAAGTGGTCAGGCCTAGGTTGAGGGCTGCAGTGTGCAGGGCGTGGCAGGCAAACAAATCCACCCTCCCCCTTTAAGAGCTGACCGGCGCCAGAGTGTCTGCCGTCAATCAGCAACTCGCCGCACCGGCGCTGCGCCCGGCCTCGGGGGTATCGCTCAGCACCGCCGGCTTACCGCCTAAAGATAGTCGTGCATCGCCTGTTTTAGCGCAGCAGCAACCTCTTGGGGCGATGCGACTGAATATCGCCGAAGAGGGCGCGACTTTGCGCCGGGCGCAAACTTTAGCGGCCGCCCGACTTTACCGCCCCCAAAAGTGGCTATACTGAATTTCTAGGCCAAGGAGTTTAAAGGATTCAACTAAGGCTTTTAATCACTAAGAACATTGCAGCATTACAGGTCTTCCCACATTGGGTTCGTCTGGTAGGAATGACTCATACAGCTCCTGAGACCTTTATATGGCAAAAGACAGGGGCGTAGCCAATACACACAATAGGAACAAAAGGGGGCGGTTCACACAATACAAGCAGGTAAAACACATGGGCTGATGAAGGCATATATTTCATCACAAGCTTGATGGGGCAGTGTAGAGGGAGCTTTACTCTGTATCTAACCCATGCTGTACCTGCCCTGGGAGTGTTTGATGGGTATGTGTAGAGGGAGCTTTACTCTGTATCTAGCGACCCGTGCTGTACCTGCCCTGGGAGTGTTTGACGGAACAGTGTAGAGGGAGCTTTACTCTGTATGGAACCCGTGCTGTACCTGCCCTGGGAGTGTTTGATGGGACAGTGTAGAGGAAGCTTTACTCTGTATCTAACCCAGTGCTGTACCTGCCCTGGGAGTGTTTGATGGGACAGTGTAGAGGGAGCTTTACTCTGTATCTAACCCGTGCTGTACCTGCCCTGGGAGTGTTTGATGGGACAGTGTAGAGGGAGCTTTACTCTGTATCTAACCCGTGCTGTACCTGCCCTGGGAGTGTTTGATGGGGACAGTGTAGAGGGAGCATTTCCCTGCATCTAACCCGTGCTGTACCTTCCCTGGGAGTGTTTAATGGGACAATGTAGAGGGAGCTTTACTCTGTATCTAACCCCGTGCTGTACCTGCCCTGGGAGTGTTTGATGGGACAGTGTAGAGGGAGCTTTACTCTGTATCTAACCCATGCTGTAGCTGCCCTGGGAGTGTTTGATGGGACAGTCTAGAGGGAGCTTTACTCTGTATCTAACCCATGCAGTACCTGCCCTGGGAGTGTTTGATGGGACAGTGTAGAGGGAGCTTTACTCTGTATCTAACCCATGCAGTACCTGCCCTGGGAGTGTTTGATGGGACAGTGTAGAGGGAGCTTTACTCTGTATCTAAAACGTGATGTACCTTCCCTGGGAGTGTTTAATGTAGACACCAGGTACAAAAAATGAAAGTCAGCACTGACACCCTCACCCTGATCAGCACACAACTTCACCAGAAATATCGAAGAAAAGAGGCTTTGAATGCTGGGTGAAAGACACTGTTTAAGAGCTAAATGAACTTGTGCCCTGAGCATCATTGGAACCCAGAAGGGGAGCCGTTTCCACACTGGCCTCCTGTGAAGCTGCTGTGATGAGATCACCCATTTAGCGCCAAATTATGTGCAACCCTGTTCTGTGAACTCAGACCTCCTGGGATCTTGGCTGCGAATGAGACTGTCCGGTCACATTTCACTTTGGACCTCAGTGAGTTGATGGGGAGAGACTTTCATCCTCTCTGTCAAAAGTGATTGGAGCTCAGGTCCGAGGGGTGTAAAAGCACCATGACAGGAACATTCTGAAAGATCACTTAGATCCTGAGTTTGAATTACATGGGGGATTAGGGTTCTGCTTCTGAGGTCCCAGGACGTATTTTGAAATTGTGCACTCCCAGCCTGTAACAAGGGGGCATAAACTCACGGCTGGTACTCAAAGCTTAAAGGGGAGGTTCGAAGGTCTGTTTTCACACAAAGCGTTATTAGAATACAGTACCATTAGTGCTTTAGAAGCCGAGTCAATCACAACATTTCAGGAAGGTTTGGAGAAAGAGCAATATATATTTTTTTAATTCCTTTCTCAGGATGTGGCCATCACTGCCAAAGCCAGCATTTATTGACCACCCCTAATTGCCCTTGAGAAGTTGGTGGTGAGCTGACTTCTTGAATACAACTGAGTGGCAGAGGACAGTTAAGAGTCAACCACATTGCTGTGGGTCTGGAGTCACACACAGGCCGAGGTGAGGACGGCAGATTTCCTTCCCTAAAAGATATTAGTGAACCAGATGGGTTTTTAGGACAATCCAGTAGTTTAATGGTCACCATTACTGATATTAGCTTTTTCTATTCCAGATTTATTTAATTAGTTAAATTTCAATTCCCCAGCAGCCATAGTGGGATTTGAACACTTCACAGATCACAGAAACCCCACAGTGCAGATAGAGGCCATTTCGGCCCATCGAGCCTGCACCGACACATATCCCACCCGATACCCGTAACCCCTACACCAACACATATCCCACTCTATCCCCGTGACCCCACGTATTTAATCCCCCTAACACTAAGGTCAATTTTTTTTTATCATAGCCAATCAACCTAACCCGCACATCTTTGGACTGTGGGAGGAAACCGGAGCACCCGGAGGAAACCCACGCAAACACGGGGAGAATGTGCAAACTCCACACAGACAGTCACCCGAGGCCGGATTCGAACCCGGGTCCCTGGCGCTGTGAGGCAACAGTGCTAACCACTATGCCACCGTGCTGCCTTCTGGATTATGAGTCAGTAATATAACCACGATGCTACTGTACCCCATGATGAAAATGCAGGGAATGGGATTGGAGTAGATAGTTGTGACAGGCCAAGTAGCCTCCTTCAGTGCTGAATTGTCTACATTCCAAGGATCCCACGGTGCTGAGTGAGGAAAAGCCGTTCTCCCGGTGTCCTGGCCAATATTCCTCCTACAGCCAATACCACCAAAAGTAGATTGACTGCTCATTCATTTCATTGCTGACTGCCACATCTGCCTAAAACCAGCAGTCACTGCACTTCAAAGTAATGCATTGTGTGCGAAGCATCTTGCCACATTTCTGAGTGACTAAATAAGTCAGGGAGAATCCGTGGCATTATACTCTGTAAGTAATCAATTGCAAGGAATGAGGTTGACGTAAGAAAACTACTAGGCACTTGGTCTGAGTAAACAAGGCTTTAATCAACTGTTTTTCAACATGGAGATCTCGTTGTGTCCTTCACTAGTTCCTGTTAAAGAATGTCCTGAGCAAGCTGGACCCGTGCCCGAGTATTTATACTCCCCCTGGACAGCGCCACCAGCAGGCCGCCCAGTATCATTTCATAAGTCATTTCCACATGAATGACAAGATTCATGTCAGAGGTCAATGGACTAAACGGCCTTTTCTTCCTCGGCATTGCCTTCTTTGGCGACCCAATAATGCGACCGGAGTAACAACAGAAAATGCTGGAAAAACTCAGCAGGTCAGGCAACATCCGTGGAGAGAAATTTGAGTTGACGTTTTGGGTCGAACCCTTCTTCAAAACTGGAAAGAAAAGAAAATAGATCGGAGGCAGGGCTGCGATCGGACAAAAGAATTAAAAGAAACAAAAGAAGTAAAAGAGACAATAAAAGGTATGCGAAGCTAGACGAGATGGTAATAGGCTGAGATTAGGTGTGAAGTGTACTGGCAGGACAAGAGATAGCTGCCAGGTGTGAGAGAGAAACAAAAGGAAAGGGGCGGGGGGGGGAAAGGAGTGGAAAAATTACAAGTAAAAATGTAATAGGGGCCGAGGTTATGATCTGAAATTGTTGAACTCGATATTGAGTCCGGAAGACTGCAGAGTGCCTAATCGCTGTTTCACCTGGAAGGGGTGTTTGGGGCCCTGGACAGTGGGAATTCCCGTTCTACCTGGACCCCTCCCCCTGGCGATTTACTTGTACTTCTCGCAATCTAGTATACTGTATTCGCTGCTCACGATGCAGTCTCCTCTACATTGGGGAGACCAAACGCAGATTGGGTGACCGCTTTGCGGAACACCTCCGTTCAGTCTGTAAGGGTGACCCTGAGCTTCCGGTCGCCTGTCATTTTAATTCACCGCCCCATTCCCACTCGGACCTCACCGTCCTTGGCCTCTTGTATTGTTCCATGGAAGCTCAACGTAAACTCGAGGAACAGCACCTCATCTTCCGATTAGGCACTCTGCAGTCTTCCGGACTCAATATCGAGTTCAACAATTTCAGATCATAACCTCGGCCCCTATTTCATTTTTTCTTGTAATTTTTCCACTCCTTTTCCCCCCCCCCCTTTCCTTTTGTTTCTCTCTCACACCTGGCAGCTATCTCTTGCCCTGCCAGTACACTTCACACCTGATCTCAGCCTATTACCACCTCGTCTAGCTTCGCATACCTTTTATTGTCTCTTTTACTTCTTTTGTTTCTTTTAATTCTTTTGTCCGATCGCAGCCCTGCCTTCGATCTATTTTCTTTTCTTTCCAGTTTTGAAGAAGGGTTCGACCCGAAACGTCAACTCAAATTTCTCTCCACGGATGTTACCTGACCTGCTGAGTTTTTCCAGCATTTTCTGTTGTTATTTCGGATTTCCAACATCTGCAGTATTTTGCTGTCACAATGCGACCGGAGTGTTGTTCTGAGGCGCTGCACCCGTCTGAGGCGCCGGGAGCTGACATCTTGTTGTAATGCAGGGCTGGCTCCTTCACATACTCTCGCCGCGTTCCCAGCGCGCAGCGCACAAAGACAACTGAGGCCAGCAGCTGTTAAAGGGCTGCTGGTCACCACCGGGCTGCGCTGCTCTCGAGGCATAGAACTTGCTGCAGCAAGAGCGGGAGGACAAGAAGCGCTCCTCCAGGATGGCGCTGCAGGGGTTACTGTTGCAGGAAGGGGGGTCTTCTTTTTGGAGCAGTGGGTCTCAACCGCTCTGAAGGGTAGTGAGAGAGCAGCCTGGGTAGAGGTGGCTGAAAGACTCACTGTTGTCTCACTCTAACCAGATCCTCAGAGCAGGTGAAGAAGAAATAAGTTGACAAGCGTTCGCGCAGTTGTACAATGTTACCGTACAATGTATCCTAACAGCAAGTCAACAACAACAAGTTGCATTTATACAGCACCTTTAACATAGTAAAATGTCCCAAGGTGCTTCACAGGAGCGTAAATCAGACAGAATTTGACACCGAGCCACATCAGGAGATATTAGGACAGGTGACCAAAAGCTTGCTCAAAGAGGTCAGTTTTAAGGAGCGACTTAAAGGAGGAAAGAGGTGGAGAGGTTTAGGGAGGGAATTCCAGAGCTCAAGGCCCAGACAGCTGAAGGCACGGCCGCCAATGGTGGAGCGATTAAAATCGGGGATGCGCAAGAATTGGAGAAGTGCGGAGATCTCTTACACTTCAGTGTACGCTTGATGGAGCATCACAGAGGGATAATTTAATGCACCCTGCCAATTGTTCACCTGACTTCCAGATGCACAGCCATGTGTTGCTGCAGCACCCTGCATCGCTGCCATGTCAATGCATCTGACCTGTGGCCCATGAAACGTGACAAGGAACAATCACAAAAGCATGCAGCCAACACATGGTCCCTGCATGTTCACAGACGTGCATAAGGTGGCTGTCACCCAGGGTCCTTTCCTGCCACTGGTTCAGGCAGGCTCTCTCCTTCTCCACCCGTTCCCTGGCAGTGGCCTTTTGCAGGGTGAGGTCCGATAAGGTACATAAGTTTGGATACCGAGTGAACCCTGTACTGCCCTTCCTTCAGCAAGACCAGCAGATAAAGCGGGATGGCCAGTGGGATACCCAGCGGTCCCAGTGAGGCAAAACCCAATTACAGTCCCCTCAGTGAGCACCAGGTGACAGATTGGGTGGAGCTTTAAGAATAGTTGCGGCAGTGAAACCCCTGAAATAAAACAATGAAATTGCTAGACGCAACTACTTGCAAGTGCCTTCATCTAAAAGTGCCGAGTGGCCAATCATAGTCAGCCTCCTCCTGAGGTCCCCACCATCAAAAGATGCCAGCGCCCAGCCAATTCAGATCACGCCACATGACATTAAGCCACGCTGAGCGCACTGGACACAGCAAGGGCCACGAGCCCTGAAAAGATCCCAGCTGCATTGCTGAAGACCTGTGCACCAGAGCTAGCCATTCTCCTAGCCATGGTCTGTCAGTGCATCTAAGACACTGGCACCTACCTGACAATGGCGATCCAGAAAAAAACAAGATGAGTCTCAACTGGCCTCAACTGGAGTACTGTGCCCAATTCTGGGCACCGCACTTTAGGAAGGATATGAAGGCTTTAGAGAGGGTGCAGAAAAGATTTACAAGAATGGTTCCAGGGATGAGGGACTTCAGTTACGTGGATAGACTGGAGAAGCTGGGGTTGTTCTCCTTAGAGCAGAGAAGATTGAGAGGAGATTTGATAGAGATGTTCAAAATCATGATGGGTCTGGACAGAGTAGCTAGAGAGAAACTGTTCCCATTGGCGGAAGGGTCGAGAACCAGAGGACACAGATTTAAGGTGATTGGCAAAAGAACCAAAGGCGATGTAAGAAAAAACTTTTTTACGCAGCGAGTGGTGAGGATCTGGAACGCACTGCCTGAGAGGGTGGCGGAGGCAGATTCAATCGTGACTTTCAAAAGGGAGTTGGATAAGTATCTGAAGGAAAAAAATTTGCAGGGCTACGGGGAAAGCGTGGGGGAGCGGGACTAGCTGAAGTGCTCTTGCAGAGAGCCGGCACGGGCTCGATGGGCCGAATGGCCTCCCTCTGTGCTGTAACCATTCTAGGATTCTATGGGGGAAAAATTCAGTGTCGCCCCGTTTGGGGCGCCATTATCGGCCGTGCGCAAAGTTTAGCGCCTGGCACTAATTATCGCCTCCAACAGCAAACTTGGCTTTTATCGCCCCTGGAGGTGATTGGAGCGCTAAATCAGGCGCTTCACACCTGTCTTAAGGTGCAAAGGCCGAGGAGCGAGGCGCTACCACAGAGCGCTGGCGAAGCAAGGAAGGGCAAATCAAAATGAACCTGCAAAGTGCTGCTCAGTACTCAAAACTCCTTCACACAGCGTTGAATCTCTCCAGAAGTCAGTCTCTCTCTCTCTCTCTCTCAGAATGCGTGGTGCAAAACTGTCACCAACAAAAAAAGGCAGGAAGCGGTTGCCTTTAAATAGCGCTCCCCTAGTCCCTTTCTGACTGCAAAACGCTCCCCTCTACCTGTCGTTGCTAGCGGCAGGAGGTAAGGCAGGGGGCGCCACTCAATATCCGGTCCGGGGCGTTACCGGGGCGTTGCGCACTCGACTGACGTCACGATCTGCGGGCGCAGGAGATCGTGGCGGTAGTGTTTAGCGCCGCCACAAAATGTCTAGTTAATTTCGCGAGCGGCACAAACATCGCCGCGCCCGGGCGCTAGTGGCTTTGCGCCCCATTAGCACCCTCTTAAGGCGCTAATGGGAGGCGCAAACCACTGAATTTTCCCCCCTATAAGTCGGAGGAGCAGAGGGTGCTTGTTGGGACATGGGACCGAAGAAGATCTCAGATGTGGGGTGGAGCTCGGCCATGGAGGATGAGGGTGAAGATTTTTGAAGTTGATGTGCTGGGGGGGCCAGGGAACTAATGAAAGGTGGCGAGGAACAGGGGGAAAGGAGTGTGCGAAGCCCATCACCATGTGACCGGCGCATGACGTCATCGGCACGGTAACGATGCTCTTCTCCTTCTTCAAAAAAATGTTGGCCAGACACATTCTCCGGCGCTCATTTAAGGCAGTAGCCAATAAGCATTTCTGAACAGACCTTTTAATTATTCCTCATTCTGCACACTGTGCAGAAAAAAACAAACAAAAATCACCTGCGACTGAGGCACAATTACAGTAATTAGTTATAAAATGTTATTTGTTGCTTCTGTACATTTATTTTAAGCTCTATGAATGAAGTGGTAATAAATGCACTGGAGTCTAGACACCGCACCTCTGCTGTGAATAATGTGCCTAATTACAATATGTGCTGTCCAGCTGTCCCAAAGAACGTGGGTGGAAATGTATTGCAGTGTGGATTCTTTTTAAAATGCCTAAGTAGAGATTGATGTTCAAAATGCCCAAACAGCTATTCATTAGGATAGTGTCGGAATAGCTGTTTCAGCAGCTACAGCACCAAATGTAAGAGAATTGTAAGATTCTGAGGGGGATTGACAGGGTAGATGCTGAGAGGATGTTTCCCCCTGGCTGGAGAGTCTAGAACCAGGGGTCACAGTCTCAGGATAAGGGGTCGGCCATTTAAGACTGAGATGAGGAGGAATTTCTTCACTCAGAGGGTTGTGAATCTCTGGAATTCTCTGCCCCAGAGGGCTGTGGATGCTCACAGTCTTTGAGTATATTCAAGGCTGAGATCGATAGATTTTTGGACTCTAGGGGAATTAAGGGATATGGGGATAGTGCAGGAAAGTGGAGTTGAGATAGAAGATCAGCCATGATCTTATTGAATGGCGGAACAGGCTCGAGGGGCCATACGGCCGACTCCTGCTCCTATTTCTTACGTTCTTATGTTCTAATATTAAATATGACCAAGATGCCCTCATGGTTTAGCTGGTAGATACACTGCCCAGTGTGGAACTGAAGCATACAGTCCAGGAAGGCCCCACTTACAACCCTTGGTCCATCATCCATCAACCCTGTGCCCGCATCACCCGATCACCCATCACCCCTGTGCCCGCATCACCCGATCACCCATCACCCCTGTGCCCGCATCACCCGATCACCCATCACCCCTGTGCCTGCATCACCCGATCACCCATCACCCCTGTGCCCGCATCACCCGATCACCCATCACCCCTGTGCATGCTGACATTGGCTCCCGGTCCAGCAACGTCTCAAATTTACAATTCTCATCCTTGTATTCAAATCCCTCCACGGCCTCGCCCCTCCCTATCTCTGTAACCTGCTCCAGCCCTTCAATCCTCCGAGAACTCTGCACGCCTTCAATTCTGGCCTCTTGTGCGATTTCCGTGCCTTCAGCCATCTAGGCCCCAAGCTCTGGAATTCCCTTCCTAAACCTCTCCGCCTCTCTCTCCTCCCTTTAAGATGCTCCTTAAAACCTACCTCTTTGACCAAGCTTTTGGTCACCTGTCCTAATATCTCCTTATGTGGCTCAGTGTCAAAAGTTGTCAGATAACGCTCCTGTGAAGTGCCCTGGGACGTTTTACTACATTAAAGGTGCTGTATAAATACAAGTTGTTGTTGTCATTGGCTGGTTACTGATCCCAGTGGGGCAGCGGTACGAATGCTGTGATTGCCAGGATCGTGTCTGCCACGGTACTCTGCCATTGACCTTGCCGAGCTTTGCGGGGTTAGGGGTCGGGACCTGCAGGAGCAGGCTTTTCGTGGTGTGGGGGGTGGGGGCACCATGGTGGCCCCAGCAAAGACCCCAGAAACACTGGCAGTCGCTGGCTGGCCTGAAAAAGGTGGGGGGGTGGTAGGGGGTGCCCACTCCTGGCAGAACAATCTGGGTGCCCAAGCGGACTCATTACAAAGGGAGCTGCTTCAAGCACCCCCCCCCCACCTCACGCTCATTTTGGGAGGGGCCAGGTCTCAACCCTGGCCTGGATACCCAGGTGGGACTCACCAAGCATTGAGTAGATTATTCTGATAAAGTGAACACAATGTTGTAGGTAAGCAGTATATTCCCTTGACATAATCCTGGTTATCTCCATCTGACACATCCCGCTATCTCCCTTGATGGTTCAGTGAATGAGTGCAATACTCAGTGTGGTACTGAGACACACAGAGCAAGAACATCCCAGATATGTTTTCCAATCTGAGTCAACTTGATCTCATCCAGGGGTGGGGGGAGGGCACCACAGTTGGCCTCAGCGCCCCTGGGTTGGATGGTGGGGGTGGGGAGTAAAATCACCCAGGGTTCCTGACATGAATCAACTGAGCGGCCTGCGGGTGGCGCTGCCCAGGGAGAGTATAAATACTCGGGCACGGGCCCATCTTGCGCAGGACATTCTTAACAGGAACTAGTGAAGGACACAACTAGACCTCCATGTTGTAAAACAGTTGATTAAAGCTTTGTTTAACGCTTAGACCAAGTGCCTAGTAGTTTTCTTGCGTCAGTTCCCATACCTGATCATTGTCCAGTGGCTCCTATTGAAAAGTGTGGACGTTTGGTGTTAACATTCAATCTCCTGCCTCCTCTGGTTCACAACAACACGTTCTGAGTAAACACGAGATACCCCGTAGTGGCATATATGGAACAGACTTTATTGATACACAGTAAAGGTGATCAACCTAACTATACAGAGAGTGGCTTTTCGATTACAAGTCTATCTTTTGAGCCCTCTGAATTACTGTTAAAAACCATGGCCTAAAAATTCGGTTGCTTTGTGCCTCCCGTTAGCGCCTGGGCGCGGTGCCTCCAATGCCTCCTGCAAAATTCAGCTGGAGGTTAGCCCCGGCCGCGATCTTTGGTAGCACCCCCTGACTTACCGCTGGACGCAATGTCCGACGGGGCCAGGGGGGCCTACCTGCGGCCGGGGCGGTGCTAATTAAAGGCGAGGTGCTGGGCGGCCATTTTTGTTGCTGACCGCCTGCCAGCACCTGCCCCCGTTGCCGTACCCGGCCCTCTGTGCAGCCCCTCCGTGGAGTGCCGGCTGCGCTCCGTGAGCCCGGCACTTCTCTTGAGTGCCGGGCTCTTTTGCCAGCACTCCGATCCCTGGTGGCCCAGCTGGGCCCCGGGTCATGCTGCGCAAGGCCCCTCCCCTTTAAGAAGGGGAGGAAGGCCTGCAGTACCGCGGCGCAACGTGCGATATTCCCTCGCAGCGCCCCAAGAGGGAGGCGCTTCCAGTAGCGCCCCTCTTCCGTCTTGGGGCGCTGCCGATGAATTTCGGCCGAGGGGGGTGCTAATTTTTTCAGGGTGCTAAAAGTAGCGCCCCGGCGAAGTTAGCGCCCGCGACTCAATTTTTTCCCCCCCTGTTCCTTTATCTATATATATAAAAGGATCCATCCGTCTGTTTGTCTGTCTGTATGTCTGTCTGTCTGTCTGTTTGTCTGTCTGTTTGTCTGTCTGTCCGCTATACACTCAAAAGTTATAGAGCGTACCTACACATATGTTATATCAAAAGAAAGCTTATGATTAGGGGAGTCTCATAGGCGTATTTACTTTTTGGTCAGACAAAAATTGTTTGGACAGTATACAAAAAACGTTAAAAAATCCGCTCATTAGCGGTTGACCAATCCTACCGCTCATTAGCGTTGAGTGACGTGATGGTTGACCAATCCTACAGTTCAGTGACCTGATGGTTGACCAATCGGTGCGTCACGGGGGGCGTTTCATTCCGTGTGTGGGTGGGACCTAATCCTGCAGCCTCCCGAAACGTAGCCGCCATTTTTTTCACTGCTTTTACTCAACAGCGAGCGGGGCAGCTGCGGCGGCCCGCCGGAGCGGGAGGTGAGTTGGGGTCACTCGGGCCGGGCCTGACAACCGCTCGGCCCGAGACACAGAGCGGGGGAGTGGCAGCGGCCGGCCGTCAACCGCGCGGCCCTGTAAACTGCCGTTTTACAAAAAAGCCTTGGCAACGCCGGGCCCCCCCAGCTAGTACACCATATTTTGACTGCGTCAAAGGAAAATGTTATAGATAAGACTGCATGATGTATCTCCTCCCAAATCCTTTGAAAACAGTGTATTCATGTAAACAGTTTGTAGTTGTTTAATTCAAAGCTACTTCCCCTAAGCAAGACTTCCTGATGTAACAGTCCCTGGACCCTTTGAAGAAAAAGCTTTACCAACTGTTATCTGTAGCTAATGGATTCGTTACCCATGTTTTATTACCCTAAAACTAAAGTTACATTTTATTACCTTAAAACTAAACCTCAACCACTCATAGGTAACGTCATTACTCCCATTTATTTCCTTACACAAGCAATTCACATCTCAGAAGGGAAGCAATGCATTCCTTTCACGACACTTCAAAGTCATCCTGTTTATATTGGAAAGTCTATTGCCTCAGGCTTTCAATAAGGTCCCGCATAAAAGATTAGCGTGTAAAGTTAAGGCACATGGGATTGGGGGCAAGGTATTGACTTGGATAGAGAACTGGTTGGCAGACAGAAAGCAAAGAGTTGGAATAAACGGGTCTTTTTCCGAGTGGCAGGCAGCGACTAGTGGGGTACCGCAAGGATCGGTCCTTGGACCTCAGCTATTCACAATATATATTAATGATCTAGACAAGGGAACTAGATGTAATATCTCCAAGTTTGCAGACGACACAAAGCTGGGTGGGCGTGTGTGCTGTGAGGAGGATGCCGAGAAACTCCAGTACGATTTGGACAGGTTGGGTGATTGGACAAAAGCATGGCAGATGCAATATAACGTGGATAAATGTGAGGTTATCCACTTTGGTGGCAAAAACAGGAAGGCAGATTATTATCTGAATGGTAATAGATTGGGAGAAGGGGAAGTGCAACGAGACCTGGGTGTCCTTGTGCACCAGTTGCTGAAGGTAAGCATGCAGGTGCAGCAGGTGGTTAAGAAGGCAAATGGTATGTTGGCCTTCGTAGCGAGAGGATTCGTGTACAAGAACAAGAATGTCTTGCTGCAGTTGTACAGGGCCTTGGTGAGACCACACCTTGAGTATTGTGTGCAGTTTTGGTCGCCTTATCTGAGGAAGGATGTTCTTGCCATGGAGGGAGTGCAACGAAGATTCACCAGACTAATACCTGGGATGGCAGGAATGACGTATGAGGAGAGATTGGGTCGATTAGGCTTATATTCGCTAGAGTTTAGAAGAATGAGAGGGGATGTCATTGAAACTTATAAAATTCTAACAGGACTAGACAGACTAGATGCAGGAAGGATGTTCCCGATGGCGGGGGAGTCCAGAACCAGGGGTCACAGTCTAAGGATAAGGGGTAAGCCATTTAGGACAGAGATGAGGAGGAATTTCTTCACCCAGAGAGTGGTGAACCTGTGGCATTCTCTACCACAGAAGGCAGTGGAGGCCAATTCATTAAATATATTCGAGAAGGAGTTAGATATATTTCTTAAGGCTAAAGGGATCAAGGGATATGGGGAGAAAGCAGGGACAGAGTACTGAATTTGGATGATCAGCCATGATCTCATTGAATGGCGGAGCAGGCTCGAGGGGCCGAATGGCCTACTCCTGCTCCTATCTTCTATGTTTCTATGATACAAAGACACTCTCACGATGTCCAACATTCAGTCTGGACAGGATTGGGCTCAGCTCTGATGCGGGCCACTGTCGATAAGCCTATTGGCACTTACTATGGAGAATGGCCATTGGGTGAGCTACTGTAGGGGGATGGTGTCCATGACACCATACGCCAGCTGAATCAGGAGAAAAGTGGTTGGGGGAAAAATCTTTATCCTCACTTCATTCTCTTGCTCCAACGCACTTGGGAATTTGTTGCAGCTCCATTATTTATCGATAGTGAAGTAATTGGAATGAATCAGTAAAACAATGAAAAACACATCAAGGTCTAAACGAGAAAATCACTGTCTAGAATATACCAAATATTTATTCTGTTTGAATATTAACAAAGCAGTTGGAAACAAAGATGAATTC
Organism: Somniosus microcephalus; assembly: GCF_052327205.1. NCBI lineage: Eukaryota > Metazoa > Chordata > Chondrichthyes > Squaliformes > Somniosidae > Somniosus > Somniosus microcephalus. The sequence continues at coordinate 31,799,556 of NC_141019.1, read as the reverse complement.
GAAGACTTTGGGGGAAAAGTTCGGTTGGTTAGCGCCTCCCGTTAGCGCCTTTGGGGGGCGCTAACAGATGCTAGGAACTTAGCGCCCGAGCGCGGCGATTTTAGTGCCGCTCACGAAATTGACCAGTCGTTTTGCGGCGGCGCTAAACACTATCGCCACGATCTCCTGCGCCGGCAGATCGTGACGTCAGTCGAGCGTGCAATGGACCGGATATTGAGTCGCGCCCCCTGCCTTAGTGCCTGCCGCTAGGAACGACAGGTAGAGGGGAACGTTTTCAAGTCGGGAAGGGGCTGGGGAAGCGCTATTTAAAGGCAGACGCTTCCTGCCTTTTCTTGTCTGCAAAATTTTTGGTACACGCAGGTTGAGAGGGAGAGAGACGTCTGGAGAGATTTAACGTTGTCCTAAGGAGTTTTGGTCCTCAGCACCACTTTTGAGGTTCCAAAGCGCCGAGCTCTTTCTTTGGGCCTATCCATTAGTGCTTCCAACAGAATTGCTCTCGAGGTCTCTCCAGGCCGAGATTCAAGGCTGCAATGAGCAGGGTGCGGCTGGCCAGCAAGATGGCCCCTCCCCTTTAAGAACTGGACGGCGCCAGTCTGTCTGGCTTCCATGGTAACGGACATCGCCTGAGCTTCGGTAGCGTTCTGAGGTAGCGCCTCGTTCCCTGACGTTTGCACCTTAAGAGAGGTGTGTAACGCCAGATTTAGCGCTCAAATCACCTTCCGGGGCAATAGAGGCGAATTTTGCAGTCGGAGGCGATAATTAGCGCTGGGCGCTAAACTTTGCGCCCGGCCGATATTAGCGCCCCAAAATGGTCGATACCCAATTTTCCCCCCTTTGAACCTTAATAAATTTTAATTTGTTATTCTACTAACGTCCGGAGTGAGTCAAACCCCGTCCCAGTCTGGTGTCACATTACATTCCACGTTCCCTTGATGTGAGGTTTAATTGAAATACTGAGGCGCAGGAAGTCACACTGAAGACTTGGCAAGACGTGGGCCATGGTTCAGGCCCGGATAAATCAACGTGTGACAAGGCGCCGTGAGCGTCAATCCAATAACGTGGTCAACTCAGAGGTAAATCAGTCAAGAACAGTGCGCGAAATGGAACACGGCAATTTCAAAATCAAACAGGGAGAGAGACACACAAACAAAGACAGGCGGAGAACAAAAATGGCTGACAATCTCTTGCAGAAAGCGTTTAACACAGCACCAAAGTGGTCTCTGGAGGCCTCTCAGCTGTCGTCTGGGTCAGTGTAAACCTGTATGATGAAACCTGTCGCCAAGCAAGAGGTCTTTGGCTCCAAGTAAACCAGGTGTAAATGGAAGCTGTGGTATACCAGAGGAACAGTCGGCTAGTGTAACAACGGAAAGCCATTGGGAGAATAACCGTCGTAGACTGACAGCCCAGTCCTTCAGTGTTTCGACTGCCACAGTGCGGGGTGAGTGCTTGCCACAGATTCAGCTGATGTAAGGGTCCCTCACACCCCTTGAACCGGCCCTTCAACCATACCTACCTGCCAGGCTGTGCTTCTGCTCTGAATGGACATGTCTACCCTGATACATTGTATTGAGGTATTGGCGCACAGTTGATTCCACGAATACCATCACAGATGCCAGTTACCCGGGCAGCAACCCTGACTCATTTACCTTTGCCATTTTTGGACTAGGCTGGGGGTTTGCTGTAAAAAAGTAAACTATGGGGGAGAGGACTATATATCCGATAGTTTGTTTAGGAAAACCCACTGCAAAGGAATAACCTGAAGAAATGCTGGGAGCTAAATACATTTTTTCCCAGTTTTTTCAGTCCTGATGGTGCAGGACTGACTCAGAGTTACATCGAGTCTACAGCACAGAAACAGGCCATTCGGCCCAACCAGTCCATGCCGGTGTTTATGCTCCACTCGAGCCTCCTCCCGTCTTTCCTCATCTAACTCTATCAGCATAACCCTCTATTCCCTTCTCCCTCATATGCTTGTCTAAGCCTCCCCTTAAATCCATCTGTGCTATTTGCTTCAACCACTCCCTGTGGTAGCGAGTTCCACATTCTCACCACTCTCTGGGTAAAGAAGTTTCTCCTGAATTCCCCATTGGATTTATTAGGAATTTCGAGATGAAAAAAGACCACGGGCTAGAAATTCAGAGCAATTGCGCCTCCCGTTAGCACCTATGGGGGGGGCGCAACTGACTAGTCGCCCGGGCGCGGCACCGCTAACGACTCCCGCTAAATTCAGCGGGAGTTTAGCGGCGGCAGCAACCGGTAGCGCGCCCGCTCCGCAGCGGAGGCGGCGATGACGTCATCACCGTGCGCAGCGCCCTGTTTTCGCCCCACTTGCAAAATCGGCCCGCGCCCACCCCCCGAGTCCGCGCCGGGCGATGACAGCGGCTGGTTTAGTGGGCGGGAACGGAGCGGCAGGAGGCCCGCGGGGCGGGCGGGGGGCAAAGAAATCGGCTGACTTGTCGTGGCCCGTTGTGTCTTTGAACGCGGGATCCGTGCCGCGATCTGGCAGCCCGGCGCTCCTCTTGAGCTGGCGCAGTTCCCTGGTGGTCCAGGTAGGACCCCGCAGAGTTGTGAACTTGGGCCCCCCCCTTTAATGAGGGGAGGAGCCCTTCCATGCGGCAGTGCCAGGTGGCCCAGTGCGCAGCGCTGCAGAACGCACCGCCCCGATATTCGGGGTTAGCGCTCTAAGAAGGAAGTGGAGCGCTTGAATGAGCACTCCCTCTTGGGGCGCTAAAACTGAATTTAGCGATCGCCAGCGCTATATTTCGCCGGGCGTTAAATTTAGCGCCCGGGCGATGTTAACGACCCAGAATTTCTGCCCCCATGAACCTTCTAGTTCGCCTTCTACCATCCCGGTAGGCGCACGATCCAACGATAATGGAGTTGGTTACTAATCACGGCGATCAATCTCTATCAACGAGTCTACAACAGACCCAGTCACGGGGCGAGGAATACCCGCAGTGGCGGAGAGACTTTGGGAACCAGAGGTCCAAAGTCACCTGCTCCTCTGAGCACTCCACACGTCATGTCTCAAATTACTCACATACTGTGTCCCAAAGTGTTCATTTGCCAACAACACGGACCTGAGGGCTACTTTTAGCGCCCTGAAAAAATTAGCGTCCCCCACGCCCAAAATTCACCGATAGCGCCCCAAGAGGGAAGCGGGGTGCTACTGGAAGCGCTCCGCCTCCCTCTTGTGGCGCTGCGAGTGAATATTGCGGCGTTACATGCCGCTGCACCACGCTATGCCGGACGCCACGCTGCGGTACTGCAGGCCTTCCTCCCCTTATTAAAGGGGAGGGGCCTAGCGCAGCGCGACCCGGTGCCCAGCTGGGCCACCAGGGATCAGAGTGTCGTCAAAAGAGCCCGGCGCTCAAGAGAAGTGCCGGGCTCACGGAGCGCTGCCGGCACTCTGCGGGGGGGGGGGCTGCAGAGGAGGCCAGGGACAGCAGAGGGGGCAGGTGCTGGCAGGCGGCCAGCAACAACAATGGCCGCCCGGCACCTCCCCTTTAATTTGCGCCGCCCCGACTGCAGGTTGGCCCCCCCCTGACACCGTCGGACATGGCGTCCGGCAGTAAGTCAGGGGGCGCTACCGAAGATCGTGGCTGGGGCACGAGCGGGACTCTGCGCATGGCGATGACGTCATCGCCGGATGCGCATCGCCGCGGGGGCTAACGGTTACCGCCGCCACTAATCTCCCGCTGAATATCGTTAGAGGCGCAAATCAACCGAATTTTTAGGCCCTGAAATCTTAAGGCCTGCAATGGTTAGAAAGAAAGACTTGCATTTCTATAGCGCCTTTCATGACCACCGGACGTCTCAAAGTGCTTTATGGCCAATGAAGTACTTTTGGAGTGTAGTCACTGTTGTAATGTGGTTAAGGCACTGGGTAGGGCATCCCAACTAAGCCTGGTTCTATGCACCTACGTGCACGTCAACCCTGGTTGATTCTTCATTCTCCTTAGCCTGAGGTAATGGAGATCCATAGTAGAACCTCAACTGCAGCCCTGGCCCCTGGCTGAGATCAACTGACCGAGCAAAGAGCAGGGATGGAACCTGGGGCTTCCTGGTCTGTTTGGCTGGGCACCCCACCGGGCAGCGCAGTTACCCGCTGAGCCATTGAAGGAGCTGTGATTGGGCTTTCTTGCTCGTTTGTGCCTTATCCTGTGAAGTGGCTTCATGGACTGGAGGGCACTGAAGAAGAAAGCGTTTTAGCAGAACAAAGGACAGTGTAGGTCACCGAGAGCAATATCATCACTTTATTCATTGCCCACAATTCCTCATTAATCATCTGCAGAGTCATTTCACTTCCCTCATTACATTCAATTTACTTACTAATCAACCCTCACAATGCTCAATGTCTTTTGTATCTTTGGTTTCAATCACATTTCCAAACGGAATAAAATCACGGCTTTAAAAAGGAAATGACACAACCAGGGCCCTGTATGTAAGTGGAGGTAAACCAGGGCCTTGTATGTGAGTGGAGGTGAACCAGGGCCTTGTATGTGAGTGGAGGTAAACCAGGGCCTTGTATGTGAGTGGAGGTGAACCAGGGCCTTGTATGTGAGTGGAGGTAAACCAGGGCCTTGTATGTGAGAGGTAAACCAGGGCCTTGTATGTGAGAGGTAAACCAGGGCCTTGTATGTGAGAGGTAAACCAGGGCCTTGTATGTGAGTCTGTGGTAAACTAGTGTCTTGTGTGTGGGTCTGAGGTAAACCAGGGCCTTGTATGTGAGTGAAGGTGAACCAGGGCCTTGCATGTGAGTGGAGGTAAACCAGGGCCTTGTATGTGAGTGGAGGTAAACCAGGGCCTTGTGTGTGAGTCTGAGGTAAGCCAGGGCCTTGTATGTGAGTGGAGGTAAACCAGGGCCTTGTGGGTGAGTCTGAGGTAAACCAGGGCCTTGTATGTGAGTCTGGGGTAAACCAGGGCCTTGTATGTGAGTCTGGGGTAAACCAGGGCCTTGTATGTGAGTGGAGGTAAACCAATGCCTTGTATGTGAGTGGAGGTAAACCAGGGCCTTGTATGTGAGTCTGAGGTAAACCAGGGCCTTGTATGTGAGTATGAGGTAAACTAGGGCCTTGTATGTGAGTGAAGATAAACCAGGGCCTTGTATGTGAGTCTGGGGTAAACCAGGGCCTTGTATGTGAGTGGAGGTAAACCAGGGCCTTGTATGTGAGTGGAGGTAAACCAGGGCCTTGTATGTGAGTGGAGGTAAACCAGGGCCTTGTATGTGAGTCTGAGGTAAACCAGGGCCTTGTATGTGAGTATGAGGTAAACTAGGGCCTTGTATGTGAGTGAAGATAAACCAGGGCCTTGTATGTGATTCTCAGGTAAACCAGGGCCTTGTATGTGAGTCTGGGGTAAACCAGGGTCTTGTATGTGAGTGGAGGTAAACCAATGCCTTGTATGTGAGTGGAGGTAAACCAGGGCCTTGTATGTGAGTCTGAGGTAAACCAGGGCCTTGTATGTGAGTATGAGGTAAACTAGGGCCTTGTATGTGAGTGAAGATAAACCAGGGCCTTGTATGTGAGTCTGGGGTAAACCAGGGCCTTGTATGTGAGTCTGGGGTAAACCAGGGTCTTGTATGTGAGTGGAGGTAAACCAGGGCCTTGTATGTGAGTCTGAGGTAAACCAGGGCCTTGTATGTGAGTCTGAGGTAAACCAGGGCCTTGTATGTGAGTGGAGGTAAACCAGGGCTTTGTATGTGAGTCTGAGGTAAACCAGGGCCTTGTATGTGAGTGAAGGTAAACCAGGGCCTTGTATGTAAGTCTGAGGTAAACCAGGGCCTTGTATGTAAGTCTGAGGTAAACCAGGGCCCTGTTTGTGAGTCTGGGGTAAACCAGGGCCTTGTATGTGAGTGAAGGTAAACCAGGGCCTTGTATGTGAGTGAAGGTAAACCAGGGCCTTGTATGTGAGTCTGAGGTAAACCAGGGCCTTGTATATGAGTGGAGGTAAACCAGGGCCCTGTATGTGAGTCTGAGGTAAACCAAGGCCTTGCATGTGAGTGGAGGTAAACCAGGGCCTTGTATGTGAGTCTGAGGTAAACCAGGGCCTTGTATGTGAGTGAAGGTAAACCAAGGCCTTGTATGTGAGTGGAGGTAAACCAGGGCCTTGTATGTGAGTATGAGGTAAACCAGGACCTTGTATGTGAGTCTGAGGTAAACTAGGGCCCTGTATGTGAGTGGAGGTAAACCAGGGCCTTGTATGTGAGTATGAGGTAAACCAGGGCCTTGTATGTGAGTGAAGGTAAACCAAGGCCTTGTATGTGAGTGGAGGTAAATCAGGGCCTTGTATGTGAGTCTGAGGTAAACCAGGGCCTTGTATGTGAGTGAAGGTAAACCAAGGCCTTGTATGTGAGTGGGGGTAAACCAGGGCCTTGTATGTAAGTCTGAGGGAAACCAGGGCCTTGTATGTGAGTGAAGGTAAACCAGGGCCTTGTATGTGAGTCTGAGGTAAACCAAGGCCTTGTATGTGAGTGGAGGTAAACCAGGGCCTTGTATGTGAGTCTGAGGTAAACCAGGGCCTTGTATGTGAGTGGAGGTAAACCAGGGCCGTGTGTGTGAGTCTGAGGTAAACCAGGGCCTTGTATGTGAGTGAAGGTAAACCAGGGCCTTGTATGTGAGTGGAGGTACACCAGGGCCTTGTATGTAAGTGGAGGTAAACCAGGGCCTTGTATGTGAGTGAAGGTAAACCAGGGCCTTGTATGTGAGTGGAGGTACACCAGGGCCTTGTATGTGAGTGGAGGTACACCAGGGCCTTGTATGTGAGTGGAGGTAAACCAAGGCCTTGTATGTGAGTGAAGGTAAACCAGGGCCTTGTATGTGAGTGAAGGTAAACCAGGGCCTTGTATGTGAGTGGAGGTACACCAGGGCCTTGTATGTAAGTGGAGGTAAACCAGGGCCTTGTATGTGAGTGAAGGTAAACCAGGGCCTTGTATGTGAGTGGAGGTACACCAGGGCCTTGTATGTGAGTGGAGGTACACCAGGGCCTTGTATGTGAGTGGAGGTAAACCAAGGCCTTGTATGTGAGTGAAGGTAAACCAGGGACTTGTATGTGAGTCTGAGGTAAACCAGGGCCTTGTATGTGAGTATGAGGCAAACCAGGATCCTTTATGTGAGTGGAGGTAAACCAGGGCCTTGTGTGTGAGTATGAGGTAAACTAGGGCCCTGTATGTGAGTCTGAGGTAAACTAGGGCCCTGTATGTGAGTGGAGGTAAACCAGGGCCTTGTATGTGAGTATGAGGTAAACCAGGGCCTTGTATGTGAGTCTGAGGTAAACCAGGGCCCTGTATCTGAGTCTGAGGTAAACCAGGGCCTTGTATGTGAGTCTGAGGTAAACCAGGGCCTTGTATGTGAGTGGAGGTAAACCAGGACCTTGTATGTGAGTGGAGGTAAACCAGGGCCTTGTATGTGAGTATGAGGCAAACCAGGATCCTTTATGTGAGTGGAGGTAAACCAGGGCCTTGTATGTGAGTGGAGGTAAACCAGGGCCTTGTATGTGAGTCTGAGGTAAACTAGGGCCCTGTATGTGAGTGGAGGTAAACCAGGGACTTGTATGTGAGTATGAGGTAAACTAGGGCCTTGTATGTGAGTATGAGGTAAACCAGGGCCTTGTATGTGAGTCTGAGGTAAACCAGGGCCCTGTATGTGAGTATGAGGTAAACCAGGGCCTTGTATGTGAGTCTGAGGTAAACCAGGGCCTTGTATGTGAGTGGAGGTAAACCAGGACCTTGTATGTGAGTGGAGGTAAACCAGGGCCTTGTATGTGAGTATGAGGCAAACCAGGATCCTTTATGTGAGTTGAGGTAAACCAGGGCCTTGTATGTGAGTGGAGGTAAACCAGGGCCTAGTATGTGAGTCTCAGGTAAACTAGGGCCCTGTATGTGAGTGGAGGTAAACCAGGGACTTGTATGTGAGTATGAGGTAAACCAGGGCCTTGTATGTGAGTATGAGGTAAACCAAGGCCTTGTATGTGAGTCTGAGGTAAACCAGGGCCTTGTATGTGAGTGAAGGTAAACCAGGGACTTGTATGTGAGTATGAGGTAAACCAGGGCCTTGTATGTGAGTCTGAGGTAAACCAGGGCCTTGTATGTGAGTGAAGGTAAACCAGGGCCTTGTATGTGAGTATGAGGTAAACCAGGGCCTTGTATGTGAGTGAAGGTAAACCAGGGCCTTGTATGTGAGTATGAGGTAAACCAGGGCATTGTATGTGAGTCTGAGGTAAACCAGGGCCTTGTATGTGAGTATGAGGTAAACCAGGGCCCTGTATGTGAGTCTGAGGTAAACCAGGGCCCTGTATGTGAGTCTGAGGTAAACCAGGGCCCTGTATGTGATTCTGAGGTAAACCAGGGCCCTGTATGTGATTCTGAGGTAAACCAGGGCCTTGTATGTGAGTCTGAGGTAAACCAGTGCCTTGTATGTGAGTGAAGGTAAACCAGGGCCTTGTATGTGAGCCTGAGGTAAACCAGGGCCTTGTATGTGAGTGGAGGTAAGCCAGGGCCTTATATGTGAGTCTGAGGTAAACTAGGGCCTTGTATGTGAGTATGAGGTAAACCAGGGCCTTGTATGTGAGTCTGAGGTAAACCAGGGCCCTGTATGTGAGTATGAGGTAAACCAGGGCCTTGTATGTGAGTCTGAGGTAAACCAGGGCCTTGTATGTGAGTGGAGGTAAACCAGGACCTTGTATGTGAGTGGAGGTAAACCAGGGCCTTGTATGTGAGTATGAGGCAAACCAGGATCCTTTATGTGAGTTGAGGTAAACCAGGGCCTTGTATGTGAGTGGAGGTAAACCAGGGCCTAGTATGTGAGTCTCAGGTAAACTAGGGCCCTGTATGTGAGTGGAGGTAAACCAGGGACTTGTATGTGAGTATGAGGTAAACCAGGGCCTAGTATGTGAGTCTCAGGTAAACTAGGGCCCTGTATGTGAGTGGAGGTAAACTAGGGCCCTGTATGTGAGTGGAGGTAAACCAGGGCCCTGTATGTGAGTCTGAGGTAAACTAGGGCCCTGTATGTGAGTGGAGGTAAGCCAGGGCCTTATATGTGAGTCTGAGGTAAACCAGGGCCTTGTATGTGAGTCTGAGGTAAACCAGGGCCTTATATGTGAGTCTGAGGTAAACCAGGGCCTTGTATGTGAGTCTGAGGTAAACCAGGGCCTTGTATGTGAGTATGAGGTAAACCAGGGCCTTGTATGTGAGTATGAGGTAAACCAGAGCCTTGTATGTGAGTATGAGGTAAACCAGGGCCTTGTATGTGAGTCTGAGGTAAACCAGGGCCTTGTATGTGAGTGGAGGTAAACCAAGGCCTTGTATGTGAGTCTGAGGTAAACCAGGGCCTTGTATGTGAGTATGAGGTAAACCAGGTCCTTGTATGTGAGTCTGAGGTAAACCAGGGCCTTGTATGTGAGTATGAGGTAAACCAGGGCCTTGTATATGAGTATGAGGTAAACCAGGGCCTTGTATATGAGTATGAGGTAAACCAGGGCCTTGTATGTGAGTCTGAGGTAAACCAGGGCCTTGTATGTGAGTGAAAGTAAACCAGGGCCTTGTATGTGAGTCTGAGGTAAACCAGGGCCTTGTATGTGAGTGGAGGTAAACCAGGGCCTTGTATGTGAGTCTGAGGTAAACCAGGGCCTTGTATGTGAGTATGAGGTAAACCAGGGACTTGTATGTAATCTGCAGAAATAGTAGATGCATTGCTGGTCATCTTCCAGAACTCGATAGACTCTGGAACAGTACCCATGGATTGGAGGGTAGCTAATGTTACCCCACTATTCAAAAAAGGTGGTAGAGAAAAAGCGGGGAATTATAGACCGGTAAGCCTGACATCGGTTGTGGGGAAAATGCTAGAGTCCATTATAAAAGATGTAATAGCAGAGCACTTGGAAAGCAGTGACAGGATCGGCCAAAGTCAACATGGATTTACAAAAGGTAAATCGTGCTTGACTTATCTACTGGAATTTTTTGAGGATGTAACTGGTAAAATAGATAAGGGAGAACCAGTAGATGTGGTGTATTTGGCCTTTCAGAAGGCTTTCGATAAGGTCCCGCATAAGAGATTAGCGTGCAAAATTAAGGCACATGGGATTGGGGGCAAGGTATTGACTTGGATAGAGAACTGGTTGGCGGACAGAAAGCAAAGAGTTGGAATAAACGGGTCGTTTTCCGAGTGGCAGGCAGTGACTAGTGGGGTACCGCAAGGATCGGTCCTAGGACCCCAGCTGTTCACAATATATATTAATGATCTGGACGAGGGAATTGGATGTAATATCTCCAAATTTGCAGACGACACAAAGCTGGGTGGGAGGGTATGCTGTGAGGAGGATGTCGTGAAACTCCAGTACGATTTGGACAGGTTGGGTGATTGGGCAGAAACATGGCAAATGCACTATAATGTGGATAAATGTGAGGTTATCCACTTTGGTGGCAAAAACAGGAAGGCAGATTATTTTTTGAATGGCAATAGATTGGGAGAAGGGGAAGTGCAAAGAGACCTGGGTGTTCTTGTGCACCAGTCGCTGAAGGTAAGCGTGCAGGTGCAGCAGGCGGTTAAGAAGGCAAATGGTATGTTGGCCTTCGTAGCAAGAGGGTTCGAGTACAGGAACAAGGATGTCTTGCTGCAGTTGTACAGGGCCTTGGTGAGACCGCACCTTGAGTACTGTGTGCAGTTTTGGTCGCCTTATCTGAGGAAGGACGTTCTTGCCATGGAGGGAGTGCAGCGAAGATTCACCAGGCTGATACCTGGGATGGCAGGAATGACGTATGAGGAGAGATTGTGTCGATTGGGCTTATACTCACTGGAGTTTAGAAGATTGAGAGGGGATCTCATCGAAACCTATAAAATTCTGTCAATCCTGGACAGACTAGATGCAGGAAGGATGTTCCCGATGGTCGGGGAGTCCAGAACCAGGGGTCACAGTCTAAGGATAAGGGGTAAGCCATTTAGGACAGAGATGAGGAGGAATTTCTTCACCCAGAGAGTGGTGAACCTGTGGAATTCTCTACCACAGAAGGCAGTAGAGGCCAATTCATTAAATATATTCAAGAAGGAGTTGGATATACTTCTTAAGGCTAAAGAGATCAAGGGATATGGGGAGAAAGCAGGGACAGGGTACTGAATTTGGATGATCAGCCATGATCGCATTGAATGGCGGAGCAGGCTCGAGGGGCCGAATGGCCTACTCCTGCTCCTATCTTCTATGTTTCTATGCAACTACCTCAGTCGTTTTTGACTAAACTGCGACTGAAGCAACACGAAGAAAGGAGTCAATGCTTGAGGCAGACAGAAGCTGGAGGAGCTGCAGCTGAAGATCCTGTATCAATCAGTCTTATAAAGGCCTGCACTTTCTACACGCCATCTCCTGCTGCTGGAGGTCTCCCAGACTCTGTTGTCTCCTGGAATGCTGCTCCTTGTACACAGAAGATCAAATTCAGGGTTAACTATCACCTGCTGCTAAGTCTTTCAATGATAAGAGCAATCATTAAGATCCAGTTCGTGACACCTCGGTGATTGACGTGCACTGTTATTAAGCTACCTAATAGGCAAAAAAAATTAGGAATTTGAGGGGAAAGAAATCACAAAGATTAATGTTTGTTCTCAGTGGCCTTTCATTGAAAATAAGCTGTGGAATTCTCCTTAATGAGGCTGTGGTATATGTACTGCCCCGTGTGGTATGATACCATTAAAAAACAGGAAGGCCTCGAGCTCAATCCCTCAGTTGTGTTATGTTAACTGATCCTAGACAGGATGGTAACAGGAGAGCAACAATTCACCTTAGTAACATCGTTCGTCTCCACCCCTTGCCTCACCCCATCCGCTGCTGAAACCCTCATCCATGCCTTTATTGGCCCAGAATTTCGGGTCTCCGCGGGTGAGTACGCACGGGGTACTCGCCCATAGGCCCAATGGAAGTGCCGGTTTCCTGCATGCACTGCGCATGCGCGGGAAACCGGCACTTCTGTTCCCCTGAACGAAGGGGTTCAGAGTTCGAACGCGTGCGCAGGAGAGGCTGCTCGTGCGCATCGAACTTAGGCTTTTTTTGCAGGTTTTCCCGGGAGGGTAAGTCTCCAGAAGTTACACATTTAAAAAGCAGTCACAAGGCCTGCTTTTAAGTGGTGAATTAATTAAAATTAAAACATTTTTTCCACAGGTTTATTATTTTTTAATACTTTAAAGAAAGGTAAGTTTATTTTTAGCCCCGTTAGAAAATAAAATTATTTTTTTCAAAAATTTAAAATATTGTTTAAAATAGTTATTTCATGTGATTTATAGTTTATTTAAAAAATGTGATGTTTTTTTCAATTTATTTGAAGATTTAGTGATGTTTTGGGGCTTATAGTATTTATAAGTTTTGACAGCCCTTCCTGTCAAACTTATGAATGGAGCATTCCCTGCTTTGATTGGCTCTCTATGGCCCACGTGATCCCAGGGGACGCTTCGAACTAACTGCGCCCCTGGGATACGCAAGCACTGCGCGCCGGCAGTTGGAGGAGGCCCAGGATCGGAATCCCACGCGGGCCCACAGCTCAAGGGCCGGCGCGCAAGGTAAGTGCAGGTCGGGGGCTTGCACCCGCGGGAAGCCCCTGACCCGAATTTCTGGGCCAATGCCTCTAGACTTGACTATTCCAACGCACTCCTGGCTGGCCCCCCACATTCCACCCTCCGCAAACTTGAGCTCATCCAAAACTCGGCTGCCCGTGTCCCAACTCGCACCAAGTCCCGTTCACCCATCACCCCTGTGCTCGCTGGCCGACATTGGCTCCCGGTTAAGCAGCGCCTTGATTTTAAAACTCTCATCCTTGTTTTCAAATCCCTCCATGGCCTCGCCCCCTCCCTATCTCTGCAACCTCCTCCAGCCCCACAACCCTCCGAGATATCTGCGCTCCTCCAATTCTGCCCTCTTGAGCAGCTCCGATTTCAATCGCTCCACCATTGGTGGCCGTGCCTTCAGCCGCCTGGGCCCTAAACTCTGGAATTCCCTCCCTAAACCTCTCCACCTCTCTCCTCCTCCTTCTTTAAGATGCTCCTTAAAACCTACCTCTTTGACACCAGTCCTTGTACACCAGTCACTGAAAGCAAACACGCAGGTGCAGCAGGCAGTTAGGAACCCAAATGGTATGTTGGCCTTCATTGCAAGAGGATTTGAGTACAGGAGCAAGGATGTCTTACTACAGTTGTACAGGGCCTTGGTGAGACCACATCTGGAGTACTGTGTGCAGTTTTGGTCTCCTTACCTAAGAAAGGATATACTTGCCATAGAGGGAGAGCCGCAAAGGTTCACCAGACTGATTCCTGGGATGGCAGGACTGTCGTATGAGGAGAGATCGGGTCGACTAGGCCTGTATTCACTAGAGTTTAGAAGAATGAGAGGGGATCTCGTGGAAACGTATAAAACTCTGACAGGGCTAGACAGACTGGATGCAGGGAGGATGTTTCCCCTGGCTGGGGGGTCTAGAACGAGGGGTCACAGTCTCAGGGTACAGGGTAGGACATTTAGGACTGAGATGAGGAGAAATTTCTTCACTCAGAGGTTGGTGAACCTGTGGAATTCTCTACCACAGAAGGCTGTGGAGGCCAAGTCACTGAATATATTTAAGAAGGAGATAGATTTCTAGACACAAAAGGCATCAAGGGGTATGGGGAGAGAGCGGGAATATGGTATTGAGATAGAGGATCAGCCATAATCATATTGAATGGCAGAGCAGGCTCGAAGGGCCGAATGGCCGACTCCTGCTCCTATTTTTCTATGTTTCTATGTTGACCAAGCTTTTGGTCACCTATCCTAATATCTCCTTAAGGAGCTCGGTGTCAAGTTTTGTTTGATAATCGCTCCTGTGAAGCGCCTTGGGACGTTTTACTATGCTAAAGGCGCTATATAAATGTAAGTTGTTGTTGTTAGTGCCCACCAGGTTTAGGAGGAGACAAACAGGGATCTCTGGCTGGAATCGGCACGCCTGTGGGTGTCAGGTGAGGACAGAGTTGGGTTCAGCTGCAGTGCCCCCCATGGCCAAATAGCCTGCCGAAACTCACCGTTGCGGTCCACGCACGAAGGCCGGCTACTTAATCGGGGAACAGGGTGGCAGACGGCAGCTGTGGAGCTGCACCCCAGTCGGAGTAAGCAGATTGAGGCGGGGTGGGGTGGGGAAGAGAGAGCGAGCGAGGCTGGCGAAAGTAACAAGCTGTGGATTCTCAATGCAGCATGTCACAGAGCGACATCCTGTCATTACCCTCAATTACCAAGAAAGCTGCTTCCCTCTGTAATTTACACACAGAAAGGAAGGAGCTATCTATAGCTCAACCTTTACAAACCAGGCTGTTTTCTCCTCGGTTCAGTGGAAATGGGCTCCTGCACAAGACGCACGCTTTGACTACAAATGCGGCGCCGCCTGTGAGAAAGGAATGAATTCGGAGCTGCCACTCGGGGAGCGACTCTGTCCCAATTTAGAGAACAATAGATTCTTACTTCACGCTGGACTTCTCTGTCAATAACTGAGGAGGAAACAGGTTGCAGGAGGGGAAGCTGTGACTGGCGGGTCGATTCGGCCCTGGGTGGATTAATAATTGAAAGGCAGTGCGAGATATTAGATTGGAGGTGATAAGATTGCACTTTGCTTTTCATGCAAGTGAAAGATCAGTAATTCATCAGCGTCTGCCCGGATGAGCGGCGATGAGCATCTCGCCTTGTGAATGAATCAACAATGCACTGGCTTCTTTTTTTCCATCGGTTTTTTAATCCCCTTGCTGTTAATTTCCCGGTCAAAACCCCCAAATGTTCTGGTCCTAATCGCATTGGTGTTTGTGGGATCTTGCTGTGTGCAAATGTCCTCATGGTGGCGACCCTTGGCCAAAAGGTGTGGGCTGTCGCCGCCATCAGTGGTCGCCCCCCGCCAGCCCGCCGCCTCGAGAGCCGTGTTTCTCAAGCACGGGATGCTTCACCATCGATCCCGACCCCTGCCCCAAGATTCATCGCTCAGGCACTGCAAAGTGCTCCCTCTCCCAGCTAGACTGAGCCTTTCACGCCCTCAGGAGGTGCCTGATAGTATAGTACCTGATTTAAGAAAACTACTAGGCACTTGGTCTAAGAGTTAAACAAAGCTTTAATCAACTGTTTTTCAACATGGAGGTCCAGTTGTGTCCTTCACTAGTTCCTGTTAAAGAATGTCCTGAGCAAGCTGGGCCCATGCCCGAGTATTTATACTCTCCCTGGACAGCGCCACCAGCAGGCCACTCAGTATTACTTCATAAGTCATTTCCACATGAATGACAAGATTCATGTCACTCCCTACAGATATAGGCCCAACGGTGCCTCAAGTTAAATGGGACTACAACAACTCCCATTTATACCACGCCTTTATCATAGTAAAACATCTC
Organism: Somniosus microcephalus; assembly: GCF_052327205.1. Classification (NCBI taxonomy): domain Eukaryota; kingdom Metazoa; phylum Chordata; class Chondrichthyes; order Squaliformes; family Somniosidae; genus Somniosus; species Somniosus microcephalus. Next base: position 31,784,194 of record NC_141019.1, on the reverse strand, counting down.
AAGGCCCTTCACAGGGGCGTAAATCAGACACAATTTGCCACAGAGCCAAAGAAGGAGATATTAGGCCAGGTGATCAAAAGCTTGGTCAAAGAGGTAGGTTATAAGGAGTGTCTTAAAGGAGGAGAGAGAGAGGCGGAGAGGTTTAGGGAGGGAATTCCAGAGCCAATGGTGGAGCGATTAAAATCGGAGGATGCGCAAGAAGCTAGAATTGGAGAAGCGCAGAGATCTCGGAGGGTTGTAGGGGCTGGAGGAGGTGACAGAGATCTGGAGGGTTGTAGGGGCTGAAGGAGGTGACAGAGATCTCGGAGGGTTGTAGGGGCTGGAGGAGGTGACAGAGATCTCGGAGGGTTGTAGGGGCTGGAGGAGGTGACAGAGATAGGGAGGGTTGTAGGGTGCTGGAGGAGGTTACAGAGATAGGGAGGGTTGTAGGGGCTGGAGGAGGTTACAGAGATAGGGAGGGTTGTAGGGGCTGGAGGAGGTGACAGAGATAGGGAGGGTTGTAGGGGCTGGAGGAGGCTACAGAGATAGGGAGGGTTGTAGGGGGCTGGAGGAGGTTACAGAGATAGGGAGGGTTGTAGGGGCTGGAGGAGGTTACAGTGTCACGGGTTGTGGAGCCACAGGGCCGTGTAGATACGGGGCCGTGCTCTCCGGGCAAGGTAGGTTCTGGACCCAAGTGCAGAAACAAGGCTAGAGGCAGGTATACAATCTTTAAGGTACTTTACTAGATTCACGCATAACTAGATTCATACAAGGAACACAACAATATACATAGAACTCGAGACAAACCATATACATAAGAACTCGAGACAAGTTACAAAACGGCTAGTCAAGATAGGAACTCAGGACAGCTTCCATGAGGCAACCTACTTGTCCATACTGAGCTGGGATAAGCTTAGCACAAGCGCAACCAGCTTGCCGAGACGAGACTCGAGACAAGCTATCACGAGGGGCTGCCACAGGGGTAACAGGCTTATCAATACAGAGCTCAAGACAAGCGCCAGCATGGCAACACGCGAGTCCAGCCCAGCACCTTATCAAGACTAAGAACACAGACTTAGGTACATCTAAATACAAAGCTCGAGAGACACCATGGCAGCCAGCTAGTCAAAGCCAGGATACACAGCGCGAAGGCTAGTCCCCGGATTCCCCGGTTAGGACTGAGCACAGAGGGAAGCAACCACAGAATTTATATACCAAGAAAACCAGGTGAAACCCATGAACAGCTAACAGGCCGTTAAGAATTAACACAGGAGGCTAGGAACAATTAACAAAGGGCTAGAACCAAACAAGGGCTCCTCGAACAAACACCCCCCGGGCTCCTCGAACGAAACACCCCCCCGGGCTCCTCGAACCAAGCACCCCCCCGGGCTCCTCGAACCAAACACCCCCCCGGGCTCCTCGAACGAAACACCCCCCCGGGCTCCTCGAACGAAACACCTCCCCGGGCTCCTCGAACGAAACACCCCCCCGGGCTCCTCGAATGAAACACCCCCCCCCCCGGGCTCCTCGAACGAAACACCCCCCCGGGCTCCTCGAACGAAACACTCCCCCGGGCTCCTCGAATGAAACACCCCCCCGGGCTCCTCGAACGAAACACTCCCCCGGGCTACCCGGACGAAACACCCTCCCTGGGCTCCTTGGACGAAACACCCCCCCGGGCTCCTCGGACGAAACACCCCCCGGGCTCCTCGGACGAAACACCCCCCCGGGCTCCTCGGACGAAACACCCCTCCGGGCTCCTCGGACGAAACACCCCCCGGGCTCCCCGGAGAAACACCCCCCCGGGCTCCCCGGACGAAACACCCCCCCCCGGGCTCCTCGGACGAAACAACCCCCCGGGCTCCTCGGACGAAACACCCCCCCGGGCTCCTCGGACGAAACACCCCCCCGGGCTCCACGGACGAAACACCCCCCCGGGCTCCTCGGACGAAACACCCCCCAGGGCTCCCCGGACGAAACACCCCCCCGGGCTCCCTGGACGAAACACCCCCCCGGGCTCCTCGGACGAAACACCCCCCCCCGGGCTCCTCGGACGAAACACCCCCGCTGGCTCCTCGGACGAAACACCCCCCCGGGCTTCCCGGACGAAACACCCCCCCGGGCTCCTCGGACGAAACAACCCCCGGGCTCCTCGGACGAAACACCCCCGCGGGCTCCTCGGACGAAACACCCCCCCGGGCTTCCCGGACGAAACACCCCCCCGGGCTCCTCGGACGAAACAACCCCCGGGCTCCTCGGACGAAACACCCCCGGGCTCCTCGGACGAAACACCCCCCCCAGGCTCCTCCGACGAAACACCCCCCCCGGGCTCCCCGGACGAAACACCCCACCGTGCTCCTCGGACGAAACACCCCGCCGGGCTCCCCGGACGAAACACCCCCCCGGGCTCCTCAGACGAAACACCCCCCCGGGCTCCCCGGACGAAACACCCCCCAGGGCTCCTCGGATGAAACACCCCCCTGGGCTCCCCAGACGAAACACCCCCGCCCGGACGAAACACCCCCCCGGGCTCCCCGACGAAACAGCCCCCCCCGGGCTCCCCGGAAGAAACACCCCACCCCGGACGAAACACCCCCCCGGGCTCCCCGGACGAAACACCCCCCCCCGGCTCCCCGGCCGAAACACCCCCCCCGGGCTCCCCGGACGAAATACCCCCCTGGGCACCCCGACGAAGCACCCCCGCCGGGCTCCTCGGACGAAACACCCCCCCGGGCTCCCCGGACGAAACACCCCCCCGGGCTCCTTGGACGAAACCCCCCCTCCCCGGGCTCCTCGGACGAAGCACCCCCCCGGGCTCCTCGACGAAACACCCCCCCGGGCTACCCGGAGGAAACACCCCCCCGGGTTCCTCAGACGAAACACCCCCCCGGGCTCCCGGACGAAACACCCCCCCGGGCTCCTCAGACGAAACACCCCCCTGGGCTCCCCGGACGAAACACACCCCCGGGCTCCTCGGACGAAACACCCCCCCGGGCTAGCCGGACGAAACACCCCCCCGGGCTCCTTGGACGAAACACCCCCCCGGGCTCCTTGGACGAAACACCCCCCGGGCTCCTCGGACGAAACACCCCCCGGGCTCCTCGGACGAAACACCCCTCCGGGCTCCTCGGACGAAACACCCCCCGGGCTCCCCGGAGGAAACACCCCCCCGGGGTCCCCGGACGAAACACCCCCCCCCGGGCTCCTCGGACGAAACAACCCCCCGGGCTCCTCGGACGAAACACCCCCCCGGGCTCCTCGGACGAAACACCCCCCCGGGCTCCACGGACGAAACACCCCCCCGGCTCCCCGGACGAGACACCCCCCCGGGCTCCCTGGACGAAACACCCCCCCGGGCTCCTCGGACGAAACACCCCCCCCGGGCTCCTCGGACGAAACACCCCCGCGGGCTCCTCGGACGAAACACCCCCCCGTGCTCCTCGGACGAAACACCCCCCTGGGCTCCTCGGACGAAACACCCCCCGGGCTCCTCGGACGAAACCCCCCCCCCGGGCTCCCCGGACGAAACACCCCCCCCGGCTCCCCAGACGAAACACCCCCCGGGCTCCTCGGACGAAACACCCCCCCGGGCTCCTCGGACGAAACACCAACCCGGCTCCTCGTACGAAACACCTCCCCGGGCTCCTCGACGAAACACCAACCCCGGGCTCCTCGTACGAAACACCCCCCCGGGCTCCTCGGACGAAACACCCCCCCGGGCTCCTCGTACGAACACCCCCCCGGGCTCCTCGGACGAAACATCCCCCCGGGCTCCATGGACGAAACACCCCCCCTGCCTCCTCGGGCGAAACACCCCCCCGGGCTCCCCGACGAAACACCCCCCCGGCTCCCCCGACGAAACACCCCCCGGGCTTCCCGGACGAAACACCCCCCTGGGCTCCCCGGACGAAACACCCCCGCGGG